>NC_034591.1:89585538-89589697 GCF_900095145.1 Mus pahari
TGTAGACCAGGCTAGTCTCAAACTCAGAAATCTGCCTGCCTCTGCCTCCCAAGTGCTGGGATTAAAGGTGTGTGCCACCACTGCCCGGCTTTTATCTTCCTTTTTAACATCATTCGTTCTTTCACATGTTTTTTGCTTTAGCAAAACATTCTTTCACCTGTGTCTACTTAAGCAAAACATTCTTTGACATAACTGACTTTCCAAAGAAATCAGAAGTTTCCACTTCAGCTTATAAAGGGAAAAAACAAAAACAAAACATAAAACCCACAGTGAGTTCATACTCAGGTACAAGAAGTGTTGCCCAGTGGTCTGCTCTGACTTAAGCCATTTTAGACATAACAGTTCATATTGACCTTTAGCTTGATGGATCCTATGTAAAACTGTGTGGAATTTCTTAAGATTAACAAACCTCATACAGAACATAACCGGATATGTGATCAACATGACCTTGCTCTGAGTCAAGTTATTTTTCTGTGTCAGTGACTGGCAGGCATATTACAGCAACAATATGAAATAGCTAGCAGGCATGGAACAAAGTGGCTACAGCTATGCTGGGGGAGGTGGCAGATCTCAACAGTATTATCAAGAAAAGTCACACACAGTCCAGGTTGTCCATAAGCAGGATATGACAGTTATTGGTCTTTCAAATGTAACAATTGCCCTACCTTTAAAATGGTTAACTGACAAACTTGTTGAACATTAGCCTTTTGAGTTTTCTTCTTAAATAAAAAGGTTATTTTGTTATTTAGTATTAGAAGCACAGGTAAGAAATTTAAAATGTTTTAAGTAAATTCAAAGGATTACTATAGTTCAAACTTGTTTTCTAAATCTCTAAGAATTAGAATGATTTGAAGCTAAGATAAAATGTTTGAGCAGGAAGGTGTTAGTCCGTGCCTTGAATCCCAGCAGAGACAGGTGGATTTCTACAACTTAGTTGGTTTCTAAATTCTTGAGTTATCACGAGCAAGGCGATAGTGATTCACACCTTTAATCCCAGCACTTGGGAGGCACATGCCTTTCATCCCAACACTTGGGAGTCAGAGGCAGACATATAAGAATTACAGTGACTTAAATTTAAAAGGCACTTGCCAAAGGCAGGTTGAAATTCAAAGTGAATGTTCTTGAAAAAAATATATGTGGAAAATAGTATATTTATTCACTAAAGTATATTTTGTTTCAAATTTCAAAAGAATTTTAAAAATTTGAATTGAAAGATGATGCCTTTTCTGTTGCCAAAAAACACTTCTCACTAGAAAAGATATAACCTTCCCAAAAAGGGACTCTTTCCCCCCAGAGTTAGGGCTGGGGCAGAGTTTTGCTTTTTATCTTTCCAGAAGACTAAAAGCATCCAACTAAGGGATACAGAGACAATTAGACAAGTGAAATATCTGAAGAAAAAGGATGGATCATCAAGAGAATGTGTCCCAAGAAAAAGAGTAAATTGGTCAAATGGAATTGCCCACCTCCATCTTGTCTCTTCTGCCCTCTATAGACAAATGATCTTTATTTGGTTCCAATTCAATTAATAATTAAAGCTGGGCTTTGGGGTTGGAGCATGGCTCTCTCCTTCTCTAAACCCATGCATGTTTGTTAAAGGAAAATCCAAAATCTCTATCTTGCATCAGAAAAGCCAACTGGTATGGGACAGAGGAAAACAAAAAATAAGGGATTATTCTATTGCCTCTAATCTCATAGTCTTTTGGTTTTCATTTAACTCTCTAAACCTTTGATAAGGTATAAATATTATCTCAAAATGAATTTATATATATATGAATTTATATACATATATATGTGTGTGTGTGTGTGTGTGTGTTCTGTTGTGGTACTAGTAGTCATACAGAGAACTAATTCTAGAAACAAGCTTCATTTAGCTTCCTGTACATGTTTTCAGATTTGAGTCTGAAGCGAGTAACTAGGAACACAGCTTGTGTGCATCGAATGTACTTGATAGATGATGGTCCTCAAGCCTCTCTGAGATCTGCTGAGTATGGCATTTAAAAGGTTTAAGTTTTCTACCACTCTGAACAGTAACCTTGTAGTTTCCCAAAAAGATGATAGGGACCCACGGTGAAGAATCTACATGGATTGTGGTAACGCTACCACTGGAAAAAAACTGTCCCATGCTGCTTCTGCTGCCAATGTTCTGTGCAAATGGGATTGGATGTGGGTTGATCCTAGCAAGGATTGCCACTAAGCTGAAAAACACCACCCAAAGACCAGCTTCAGCCTACAAGCTGCTCAGGACATTCAAATTGCTGAGTTCATACAAGGTCGACACAAGCATTCAACAGAACTTTGTATTCAATAATGCTTAATCCTAAGACTGCCAAATATAACCAAGCTGAACATTGTAGAAAGCTTGGCAGAAATACCTTCATTACTATAATTAGTTTTACTTTATTAAAATCTGTCCTTTTTACTAAGACAAAAAAGGGAATATAGGAATAATATAGAAATAATATGGAATAATAGGAAAAGTAGATTATTGAATCTACTCTTATAGATCTTTGTATATTGATGTAAAATTAAGGACTTATTTGGTTACATTGGTATAGATCTTTGGATATTAATACAAAATTAAGCTTATATTTTGGTTTTTAACATACTTTGTATGAACTCTTTATAAGGTATTATACCCATGTTATTCTTAAAAATGCAATGTGAAGTGCTAGTAATTTTGAAAGTTAGTATTGCAAATTGTTTAGGATAATTTAAAAATGCAAGCTAATACTCAATCAAACTTGTAACTTTGTTAGGTACCATTTAATTAATCACAGGTGTTTTCTAAGTTAATCAGATACTAAGTAATTAGACACAAGCATCATTTGCCTATTCAGATATACTGACATAGTTAGATGGTCTTCAGAAACATCAAAGATCTGTAGGATATGACATTTAAAGATGTATTATTCATTGACGACATTTTAAACAATGAGATATGTCAGCTCCTGGCAGCACCCCTGTTCTACTTCAAAGAAGATGAGTATTGAAGAACCTCCTTATGGCATTTGTTTTAAATGTGGCAAGTTGCCACTGTTCAAGAGACTGTCCTTGTCACAACTGCAGACAGTATGCTGTCCAAACTGTGGACAAGCAGGACACAAAGAAAGTTGACTGCTGAACTCTGCCATGGCAAGATATAGAAGCCCTTCATAATTTCTGTTTTACAGAAGTATCTGTCAGATAATCTGGGCTAGTAGGCCAAAAAGATGGATGTTGCAACGTTGCAGAGGAATCTTGGGTGACCGTCAGCTAGCCAGCAGTCTCTGTCATTTCTATAGTTTTGGAAGGTGCTTGCTCTGTACATCCTGTTTATTCAGGTAGCATTTTATCTTTTTCAGATCTTTGATAGGAGTGAAGACTAGATAGTTATAATCTCACAGTTAAGCTTAAATTGTTGGGCCAGGCAGTGGTGGCACACACCTTTAATCCCAGCACTCGGGAGGCAGAGGCAGGCGGATTTCTGAGTTCAAGGCCAGCCTGGTCTACAGAGTGAGTTCGAGGACAGCCAGGGCTACACAGAGAAACCCTGTCTCGAAAACAAAACAAAACAAAACAAAACAAAACAAAACAAAACAAAAAGCTTAAGTTGTTTAGGGTTTGAGAAAATGTTTTAAGGTCTAAAAAGATGTTTTTAAGTTGATAAATGCAAGTTATGATAGTAGGTGATTTAGGTACAGAACTTTGGACTCACCAAGATAGGATTGATAGTAGAATACTTTCTCCAGGATTGCCAAATACAAATGGGCATTGTGAATGGAATTCTTACCAGATAGTATGTAGTTTATTGGTGTTAGAGAAAGAGTCTTTTATTTAGACAAAAAGGGGGAAAGTTGCAGGATATTTGATCACATTGTGAACCTCAAGATTATGAGCTGGAAAACCTGTTTCTTACAGTGACATGCATTAGCACACAGCTTTAACCCAAGAACTTTCTGTAAACAGAATTAAATAAAGTCAATGATAAGTCAAAGGATGGAGTAAGTAACCAGCTGAGAGTTAGGGAACCCAAGGAAGTAGAAAGTAGGGGCACTGAGTTAGACAGTGTGGAGAAGGAGAAGGAGCTTTTCCTTCTGGGATATTGGTGAAGTACGAAGGTCAGCTACACTTTTCCCGTCTCTCTGAGCTAGCAGGCTTTTTTTGTTTGTTTTTTTTGTTT
>NC_034591.1:89590082-89604122 GCF_900095145.1 Mus pahari
TATATATATATATATATATATATATATATTTACACATATACACACACACACACACACACACACAAGAAGTCTTAGGTGGGTCATAAACTAAGAATAGCTTTTATTTGTGAGACAGAAGTAGGGAAATAAAAAAAACAGATTCCATTTTATGAAACTTGCATAAAGTCTGAAATTCTAATTTATGTTCCTATAAAGAAAGGTTTTTGGAGCACAGCCTGATTATTCGTGCATACACTGTCTACGTCTGCAGTCATATTGCAACAGTGAAGTTGGGCAATATGGTGAAGGCCTAATCTAAATACTATCTGATTTTGTTGTTTTGGGTGTGTCTCCTGTAGCCCAGGCTGGCTTCACAATCACTGTGCAGCCAGTAAGGAACTTGAACTTGTGATCTTCCTACCTCCACTTCCTGAGTTTTAGGAATACAGGTACTTGGTTTTTATGGGTACTATGCATCAAACCCAGGGCTCTGTGCATGGCCAGAGCGCTAGATAAGCAATATACAGAATGCCTACATCCACAACTACTGTCTGATCTTTAGTAGAAAAGGTTTGCTGACCTCTGTGCAGGAGTCTTAAAAGGCCAGGCAGAAAACTGCTTCCTTTGTGTGAGCAGCAAGGTAAACAAGAAGGCTCAGAGGGGCTCACCCATGAGTCCACATTTCATTCAGAGAATAAACCATGGAGGAGAGAGATTGTGTGGAGGCATCTTGATCTGACAACTATGCTAGTGTCAGGATGACTGGACATGTTAGAAACCAAGAAATGTTTATGCCAGTGTCTGATGAATTATATTCCCAACAGCGGAAGCACTTCTCGGAGTGACCTTCTTTGACCTTGAATGCTTTGAATGACATGGAAATGACACTGTAGCTTCAGGTGTGTTAGGGAGTGTTATAACTTTTGTTTTCAGTGGGGTACTGCCCTGAACCCACCATCCTCTGAGGAGCCCTAGGCTAGCCTAGAAAGACCACATGGAAAAGATCTCAGAAACCCCAGCTCACTCTAGCATGTCTCAAGTTGACAAAATAAAAAATAAATAAATAAAACAATGAAACAATAAACCCTAACAAACACAATGACTTAGACTATTCTTAAACTCACTACATAAACCCCACCCCACCCCACCCCAGGAAGGCCCTGAACTTGTGATCTTTCTGTTTCAGCCTTCTAAGTAACTGGAGGCTGGGGTCACAAGCCTGTAGCACCAGATTGGGCTTGATTCCTTCCTTAGCCATAATAATGCCTTTCGCTCCACCAAAAGCCAAGTTTCAATTCTCTCATGTATCAGTAATACCCTATAGACACCTCCATTGTATTGTACCATTTTATTTTCATATTCTATTTTTCTCTTATATCCTATGCACTCACTAGACCATGGTCCACAAAGCTAAGATTAAGGGCTAATCTTTCTTGCATTATTAGCCCTAAAGAAATTAGGTATTCTATAGTTGTTAGCTAATTAAACAAATAAGTAAATGAAAATACGTAACACAGAAGTGGATGCTCACAGTTAGCTATTGGATGGAACACAGGGCCCCAATAGAGGAGCTAGAGAAAGTACCCAAGGAGTTGAAGGGGGATGCAACCCTGTAGGTGGAACAACAATATGAACTAACCAGTACCCTCTGAGCTTGTGTCTCTAGCTGCATATGTAGCAGAAGATGGCCTAATCGGCCATCATTGGGAAGAGAGGCCCCTTGATCTTACAAACTTTATATGACCCAGAACAGGGGAAGGCCAGGGCCAAGATGTGGGAGTGGGTGGGTAGGGAAGCAGGGGTGGGGGGAGGGTATAGGGAACTTTCAGGATAGCATTTGAAATGTAAATAAAGAAAATAATAATAATAATAAATGGAAAAAAGAAAATACATTGAAGGAATCCAATTTTTTAAGATATAAATGTATTAATTTCATCTATAGGCATATCTGTTTGCCACAGTCCTTAACTTTGTGTATGTTTATGTCAGAGGACAACTTACAGGAGTCAGTTTTCTCCTTCCACCATGTGGGTCCTGAGGATGGAACTCAGGTAGCCAGACTTGGAAGCAAGCATCATTACCTACTGAGCCCTCTCACTAAACTGGATATTGAATGGATTTATGTAGTGATATGTCTAGTAAACTCTTTCTGTCTGGCTTTAAGTGAAATGTATAGGAAAGCCTCTGTGACTGGCTTTACATGAAATGTTTCAGCAAAGCCTTTGCTGTGTTTAACTCAATTAGTAGTGGCTGAGAAATTGTTTTGAGACTACTTGAACCTTGAAATAGTGTCTCTCTCTAGAGAATTTATGCTTGGCGCTATGTGAGAACTTGCAGCTGCACTGACCTTGGTCCTAAGACACTCCTGGCAAACCTGGAGTTCTTACTTTTGATTATGGCCAGCCATGGTCAAAAGAGACTGAGATTTATGTGGGTTATCTGCTCTTACAGGCCTCAAGGGCAAGATAACTTTGGAAGCTGGAACCTTTCCCAGCCCCAATTAACCTTGTGTAATACTTGAATAAAGTAACTAGAGTGAGCTAGCTGGGTTTCAGTCTTTTCCAAGAAGGCTGAAGCCCTTTGCTCCTTTGGAAAATAAAGGTTTTAGCATCTTGGTGAGCTTATCTCTCTATTACAGCACCTACGACCAATATCAATCAATAAATTTAGTCTGTCATTGAGTTCCAGTTTCCCTGCAAATCTACATAGTACATGCCAAGTCTATCACCTTCCTCCCTTCAGAAGCCTCTAATGCAGTGTTTTTCAAATTTGAATAACATTTGCAACTATTTTAACTGAAACAATTTTCAAATCCCTTGAGACAGTTGTGGACATCAAAGGTCCTTATCCCCAAATTTTAGGAAAAACTCGCATCAGAAAGTCATATTTTATACAGGTTTGTGGCTTTCCTGCCAAAAATAGATAGATCTGTCTTTTATACAAGATCAAAGAAATTAAGATCTTTATCAAAATGAAATTAGGAAATTAAAAGTTACTCCTGGAGCTCAGCTTTATATAGTGTGTGTGTGTGTGTGTGTGTGTGTGTGTGTGTGTGTGTGTGTGTATGAGAAGCTCAGAGAAGTCAAAATATGGCATCAGATCTCCTGCAACTACAGTTACAAATGCCATGTGTGTGTTGGGAACCAAGTCTGGGTCATCTGCAAGAGCTAAGTGCTCATAACCTCTGAGGCATCGCCAGCCCCTAGACGCTTCATTTTAACTCAGCATTTTAGGGCAGAGGACTTAACTGGAGGCTGCATTTCAGCTCTATCAGGTAGGGGGATGGGCAAATCTATAGTAACCTCTGTTTACTAAACCACAGAAGTGTAATAATGACCCTGAAGTCAACAAGTTATGGTTGACACTAATTAGAAGGTCCAAAGACATGTTTTGGAGACTACAGTGGGCTACATGTGCTCTAGTTCTGTTAACTGCTCATGGGTGGGATGCAGCACAGAACATAGCAGACCATCTTACTAGCTCTTTGATGGACTCTATGAAGGTGTATTGACTAATATGCACGGACCAAGGACCTCTTGTCCCTAGCCCATGTTTCTGCCAAGTCAGGGCTTCTGCTTGCAGAGTGAGCGAGGAAGGAAGAGATGTCCTCAAAGCTCGTTGGTCTGTTAACCAGACAATGCAAAAGGTAAACCTCAGACACCAACAGCCACATGTTCTTGTTGTTGACCATCCAGTTATCATACTTGCCAGTGGTGAGCCTGGACAGGGGTCCATCACTGCCTCTTAGCACACATTCCAGTGCTGAAGCTGTTCTTGTGTGTCCAGAGGGCCTGAACTGGTGATCTCGGCACTTGCAGCCCAGGGAGGACTTTGCCACACTCTTCTGTCTAAGCCTGATCCTTGCTTGTGGCAGTTTTCTCCCTCTCCTCTCTCTCTCTCTCTCTTTTTTTATTGAAATATATTTTCATAAAATATATTCAGATTACAGTTTCCCATCCCCTTACTCCTCCCAGTTTCTGGCAACCTTTCCTTCCATCCAGATCACACCCTTTATGTCTCTCGTTAGAAAACAAACACACATCTAAGGAATAATAATAAAGTAAAACAAAACAAAAACAAATCAGAATAGGACAAAACAACCAAACAAGAAAAAGGGCCAAAGAAAAAGCACAAGGAACACATATAGATGCACACCCCCAAGTCCCCACAGGAGCCCCATAAAAACACAAAAGCAGGAACTGCAGCATATATGCAAAGTATAAGGATTTTTTTTTTAAATGCTCTAACTTAGCATCATGGTCTAAAGAAACTCCAAAGACACTATTGAGTTCATTTTGTGTTAGCCATCTACTGCTGGGTATAGGACCGACCCACAAGAGTGGTTTGTTTCCCCAGTGAGGCTCCCTTGGAGAAAACTAATTTTTTTTATCTGCAAATGGCTATCATTTGAAGATAGCTTCTGGGTTAGGGAGAAAGAGTGTGTCCACTTCTCCTTTCAGTGCTAGGTCTCCATCTGGTGCGGACCTGTGCAGGCCCTGTGCATGCTGCCACAGTCTGTCTCTGTGAGTTCATATGTGCACCAGCCCTCTTGTGTTTAGAAGGCCTTGATTCCTTTGTGTTCTCCACCCTTCTGGCCCTTATACTTTTTCTGTCTCCTCTCCCACAGAGTTCCCTTGAGCCCTGAAGGGAGGGATTTGAGTTTTAGGGTTGAGTATTATAAGGTCTCTCACTCTGTATATCGTCTGGCTGTGGGTCTTTGTATTTGTTCCCACCTGCTTCTGGAGAAAGTTTCTCTGATGATGACTGAGAAAGGCATGGATCTATGAGTGCTAGGAGCCATTTTATTGCTACGTTTCTTTAGCAGAACAGTAGTGTTTACTTTTCCCCTAGATCCCTGGGCTATCTAACCTCTGCTTCTTGGCTGCCCAAGCAGCATTGGATATGGGTTCTTTCTCATGGAGTGGACCTTAGCCCAAGTTAGATATTGGTTGGTTACTCCCACAACCATTGTGCCACTACTGCACCAGCGTATCTTGCAGATTGTAGATGGAAGGGTTTGTTGCTGGCTTGGTGTTCTACTTTTGGGATGTGCAGAGTGTATTCCAGTAGCATTACCACTAGTTCACAGGGGTGAAGAGTCTATGGAAGCACCAGCTTGACTTCTCCATGTTCAATGAGTTGTGTAGGTGTTGATTCAGCAATAGGACCTTAAAGTCAGTTTGTGGAGAGTTACCAATAGCCTTGGCAATAGCCTGGGTTGTTTGTGGGTTCCTATGGGATCCCTTTGACCAAGAAACCATTCCCAGGACTGGAAGTTTCATTTGGTGATGAGAGGTATCCAGTTGGGGCTCTATCCCTAGTGCTATCAGCTTCATATATGTATATATTTTAGGACATTTCTATTGTATTAGGTATGAATGTGACCCCAAAAATGGCCCTTAATTTTAGTTGTCCTTCCCTGTATTCCCTCCTTTATCCCCCTCTTCCCTCTCTCTCCCTGTTTGGTCCTCCTATTCTAGTCTCCTCCCCCCACCTCCCATCCATCCATAATTAACCTCCCATCCATCCATAATTATCTGTTCTGTTTCCCTTTCCTAGCAAGATCCATTCCTCCCATCTAGTTCTTTTTTTTAAAAAAGATTTATTTATTTATTATATGTAAGTACACTGTAGCTATCTTCAGACACTCCAGAAGAGGGTGTCAGATCTTGTTATGGATGGTTATGAGCCACCATGTGGTTGCTGGGATTTGAACTCCGGACCTTCGGAAGAGCAGTTGGGTGCTCTTACCCACTGAGCCATCTCACCAGCCCCCCTCCCATCTAGTTATTTAGGGTAGTTCTCCTAACCTCTGAGGTTATATGGATTGTAACTTTCTTGTCAATGATTTAGCCGGTAACACCCATACATAAGTGAATATGTACCATATTTGTCTTTAGGGGTCTGAGTTACTTCACTCGGGGTGATTTTTTTTTATTTCATTTCTATCTATTTACCAGTGAATTTCGTGATTTCATTTTTTTAGAAGCTGATAAATATTCCATTGTGTAAATACACCACATTTTCTTTACCCATTCATCTGTTGACTGACATATAGGTTGCTTTTACATCTCTGGCTATAATGAATAGAGCAGCGTGAACATGGTTGAGAAAGGTCTCTGCAGTAAGACTGTGTCCTCTGGGTATATGCTGAGAAGGGCCTAGCTGGGTCTTGGATAGATTGCTTTCCATCTTCCCAAAACACCACCACATTAATTCCATAGTGGCTTTATAAGTTCGCACTCCCACCAACAATGGATGAACGTTCCCCTTAATCCACATCCATGCCAGCATGAGCTGTCATTTGTTATAGTGATCTTGGCCATTCTGATGGGTGTAAGATCAAACCTCAAAGTAGTTTTTATTTGCATTTACCCAATGGCTAAGGATGTTAAACATTTTTTAAAACTTTTTCAGCCATTTGAATTTCCTCTTTTGAGAATTCTTCATTTATATTTGTACCCCATTTTTATTTTTATTTATTTTAATCATGATCGGTTTTTTTGAGATATGGTTTCTCTGTGTAGCCCTGGCTGTCCTGGAACTCACTCTATAGACCAGGCTGTCCTCAAACTCAGAAATCCACCTGCCTCTGCCTCCCAAGTGCTGGGATTAATGGCATACGCCACCACTGCCTGGCAATTTTTTTAAAAGAAATATTTATTTATTTTTATGCATATGAGTACACTGTAGCTGTCTTCAGACACACCAGGAAAGGGCATTGATCCCATTAGAGATGGTTGTGAGCCACCATGTGGGTGCTGGCAACTGAACTCAGTGATTTCAATTGAACTCTTCCTCTGGAAGAGCAGTTGGTTCTCTTAACCACTGAGCCATCTCACCAGCCCCAGTACCCCATTTTTAAATTAGGTTATTTGTTTTCCTGATGTCTGTTTTTTTCATTCTTTATATATTTTAGATGTTAGCCCTTCATCAGATGTGTAGTTGGCTAAAAAAAAACTTTCCTCATTCTGTAGTCTACTGCTTTGTCCAAATTACAGTGTCCTTTGCTGTACAGAAGTTTTCAGTTTCATGAGGTCCCATTTATTAATTATTGTTCTTAGTACAGTTTTCTTTCACAGTGGCTCCAAACCTCATTTGTCCCATAGGATATAAAAACCTGCTGCAGCCCAGCGGGACACTGGAGAGACAGGAGGAGAAGTTAGACTATTTCTTGTTGCTCTTCCAGTATTAGCTGTAGCTGTTTAATGATGACATTGCTTTAGCAGCAGAGTAAGTAGGTGTCCTTATCTCTTGTCACCACACCTAGCTCTGGGCTGCAGCTGTATGCTGCTGTAGTGTCACCAGGCCTGAAACTCAGAATTGCTGATCGCCTGTTGTCTTTACTGCTTGCTTGCAAAATAAAGGCTGGCTGCTGATAACCACATGCCTCCAGCTGCTGACCATCAGATTATCACAGAGACCTGGGGGTATAGCTTAGCCGACAAAGTGCCAGCCTACTGTACAAAAACCTCTGAGCTTGATCCCCATACCTCATAAACTGGGCATGGTGGAAAACACACACACACACACACACACACACACACACACCCCACACACACACATAATCCTACCACTTGGCAGGCAAAGGCAGGTGGATTGGAGGTTCAAGTTCATCCTCATATACATAGCAAGTTTGAGACGAGCCTGGATTATATGAGAGAGATCCCATCTAGAAAAAAAGCATGTCGCATATTACCTTCACACCAGTCAAGAAGGTGGAATTCCATACAAATTAATTCGACCCAAATGTTGATCCTCCAAATGACCTTGAACTCACCAGAGTCTCATTCTGTGGTGGCTTGAATGGAAAATGTTGGCTTTGCAGATGCCACTGTCACTTTTTGCCATTTGCTGCAGCCATGGTCAACCCCACTGTGTTCTTCAACATCACGGCTGATGACAAGCCTTTGAGCTGTTTGCAGACAAAGTTCCAAAGACAGCAGAAAACTTTTGTGCTCTGAGGACTGGAGAGACAGGATTTGGCTATAAGAGTTCCTCCTTTCACAGAATTATTCCAGGATTCATTTGCCAGGGTGGTAACCTTACATGCCATATTGTACTGGCGGCAGGTCCACCTATAGAGGGAAATTTGAGGATGAGAATTTCATCCTGAAGCATACAGGTCCTGGCATCTTGTCCATGGCAAATGCTGGACCAAACACAAACAGTTCCTGGTTTTTTATCTGCACTGCCAAGACTGAATGGCTGGATGGCAAGCATGTGGTCTCTGGGAAGGTGAAAGAAGGTGTGAACATTGTGAAAGCCTGCTGCCCTTTAGGGGTTTTGGGTCCAGGAATAGCAAGACCAGCAAGAAAATCACCATTTCTGACTGGACAACTCTAGTTTCGTTTGATTTGCGGACATTTTACCCATCAAACCATTCCTTCTGTAGCTCAGGAGAGCGCCTCTACCCCATCTGCTCACAATGCCCTGTAACCTCTGCTCTCACTGAAGTTCTTTGGTTTCCATATTTTCCTCATTCACCTTCAAATCTAGCTGGATTGAAAAGTTAAGTTTATGATTATGAATAAAAACTAATTAAGAAAAAAAAGGAGAAAAATGTCCCTCATAAGGCTCTGGCTTTTGAAAATTTGGTCTTCAGTTGGTGGCAGTGTTTGAGGAGGGTGATGCATCCTTGTAAGAGGAAGTATGTCACAGGAGCAGCAGGGTGAACAGCTTTGTGACTAAAAGCCTCGTGCCACTTCCATTGCCCTCACCCTGTCACCTTCTCTCTGTTTTGTGCTCCCAGTTGAGATTGTGAACTCTCAGCTTCCTGTTCTGGGTGTCTGGACAACCTCTGGCTGCCATGCCTCCTCACTTCTGGAACTGTAAGCTCAAACCAACATTTACTTCTGTAAGTTGCTTTGGTCATGGTATTTTAGCAAGCAACAGTGACATTGTAATTGCAAAAAACATACGTTCTTGTGCCATGATAGATGCAGCTATGTCCAAATTAGTACCCTACTCCCTGGAAAGATCCTTCCCTTCCCTTGAGAAGCCTCTGGTGACAGCACAAACATACAGCCCCTAAAAAGAAACAAACAAACTGGAAACTTCGGAGAAGTATCTTTAGAATATGGTCTCATTTCTTCATTTATTACCAGTGAATGCTACTTCTTGTCTACTCCCAGGGCTACTTGATCAGGCACAAGCTATACCAAGAAGGAAAAAAAGCCTACAAATCGGGATATGACAGGACTTTTAAAAAGAGGCTCAAGCTAACCTAGCCTGTAAACTCTCGTAAGGTAAACGTCCTAACAAGTTGGGTGTCGGGGAGTCTCCAGAGAGGCCTCTTGGCCACTTGGTGGTCAGAAAAAGTTTCTCTGGGGCCTAGAGCAGGGGTCTTCCTGCCAGGCCTCAAGGCAAGCCACACAGTACAGTTTCCAAAAAGAAAGGAAGGGGTGGGACAAGGAACAGTAGTTGGGGGAGCAAATACGAGCAAAGTACAAGGATACATGACTATGAAAATGTTAAAATAAACCCTGTTGTTTTATACACTAAAACTTCATTTAAAATACACTATTATTGGGTCAATATAATAGTTCTCTATGTAAAGGTGCCAGATCCCAACAAGCCTGGTGACCCAAGTTCAATACTCATGGTAGAAGGAGGGAACCAACTCCCACAAGTTGTTTTATGACCTTCCTACGCATACCATGGCATGAACATAGCCACACACAAAATAATAAATGAAAGTGTTATAAACTTTTCTGAAAATATTTCAGAGAAAAAAGTGAAGAAGGAAAGGATTAAAAGAAGAAAAGACCTCGGCCTAGCCCAGTCCTGCATGTGTTACTCTAAGAGGGATGCTCCCAGAGAGCAGCCTCTTAAACATATTCAGGTTGGCTGTGATTGTACAGTTGGCAGGCCTGTGTGTCAGCTTGCATTGGGAGGAGAGGTGGGATGGCCTGGAGTGACTGGGAGAGTGGCCAGAAGTTCTTGCCACGTGTGTCCCCACTCGTCGAGGCCTTTAGCCCATCCTTGATTCTTCAGGCCATAGAATTATGTATCAAGTAGATGGATTTAGGTATTCCTGGGTTGCAAATAAAATATAATTTTGAGACATGTCTGGGATTTCCAAAGAAGTTTAGCATCTTAATCAGTAGACTAAGTCGAAGAGATCTGTGTTACCAACGTGGGTGGGAAATCTACTGTATGCCCAGCTGGAAAGACAGAATGAGTGACTTGTTATTAAACTGGGATGTTTATCTGTGCCTGGGTCTCAGGCCTTTGGGCCACAGGATCCACATTAAGCTCCACTTCTCTTCTCCACTCTTAGTTCTTAGGCTGTTGGATTTACACTGTGAGTTATGAGATGTTCATGCTTTTGGTCTTGTACTGAGTTATACCACAGTTTTCCTGGTTCTCCAGCTTGTAGACAGCAGAGGTGTCACTTCTTGGCTTTATAAAATGTCAAATGAATCATATGCATATGTGTAAATGTATGTAAGTATGTATATACATGATGAGAATAATATACACTGTACATATGTAAATAGTCACTGCTCACACACATACACTATTGTCTTTCACTCTGGAGAACTCCAGAGTACAGGATTAACCTGAAGCTCCCTTTCCTGGAATTTGGCAGAAAACATACCTGGCTTAACTGCTGCGTTTTAGGGGTTTGGGTGGTCCTAGTTAACAAGCCTCCCTAAGGGCAACTTCTCCCCTTCAGTCTTATTTGTGCTCCTGATGGGTTCTAGGCAGCACCTCTGCTCAAGCTGTTTATTCTGGCAACCCTCTACAAGACAAAGAGCATGGGCAGGCCATCGACACGACATCAGGACTCAGATTACCAACTGACCATGAGTGTCTTTGTCCTGAGGCAATTTTTAGAATTTAGGGGCCCGCCTCCTCCCTTATATCTATATTCAGTGTTGGTCATTATCAAGTGTTCCTTTCATAAAGTGAACTAGGCCTGGACATGGTGGCACATGCTTGCGATCCCGCAGTAAGTTGGAAGCAGGAGGAATGAGGGGATTGTAACCATGGGCGTAGTTTGGAGTATTCTTTTTTAATTAAGTTTTAAAATCATTTCTTTACTGTGTGTGCCTCTTTCTACAACTCATCTGAATTTAATCATATTTATGTGAAATTATCCATAGGTCCAAGATTGTGAATAAGAGATTCTAAATGTTAACTTTAAGGACACAGTTCACCTTACTGAGAATGCACATAAAAACAGTTTAGGCCAGATCACTCTCCATTCTTCTACCTGAACATAAGCAGAATATGACTGAGGAGAATCTGTCTAAATTTAATGGCCATTAAAGAATAAGAGAAACCATTCCAATTGTTCAAAGAGGTATTTATGTTCACTCTGATATAGATGTGAGTACTGCATAGCAAACAGGTTCTTAGGAACATTATCAGAGTAGTGTTTGTGTGTGTGTGTGTGTGTGTGTGTGTGTGTGTGTGTGTAGGACACAGACAAGGGTCAGGTCTCAGGCTACTAAGTAAATTATGTGTAGAAGATGAAATGCACTTATAGCCCAAACCAAGTGGAGTCCCAAGTTGCTAAACTATTCCCTATGCTTGCTTAGCTCAATAGTGCGACAAATCTCAGTATATTATCCTTGCTGTGCCTGGATTAAAACTCCTTGCCCTGATTATTTTTCACCTCATTATCTCTCATCTCTGTGAATTGTTCCTCTATCCTTCTCAGGAACTTCAGTATATTTTATCCTCTCTTTCAAAGTTCTTGCCTCCACAGTTTTGAACACATTAACACTTCTTTTCCCATCATACCTCTACTTCAGTGAATAGAGTACCCATCCACCCTCTGCTTGGCCTTGGGTTCTTTCTAATCCTATCCCCAAGAAATTATAAAAGTCAGGACAGATCCTACGATATCAAAATTCTCCCTTTGAAAGTATCACTAATGAATTTCCTGACTGTTATATAATTTCTAAATCCAGTCAATCCTGTGCTTGATATTGAAGGCATGCTAGGCAAACTGTACCAGGGAGCTCCATGCCCAGGTCAGCAGATATCAATACCAGTAATTATAGGCACTTGTGGCCACATAATGAAAGAATCCCTATGTACTATGGAGCAGACAATAGAGGTGACATGCTTAACATGACCCTTTTAAAGGTTAACATCAAGAAAATGAGATAATTGTTCACGTCATAAACATGCATTCAACTGTAAAACCACAGTAATTTTCTGGAAAATAACTGGATAGAGTTTGTTTATATGATCAAAAGGCATTTCCATACGGGGTTCCAGTCCAAAAGAAAACAAGAAAAATGCAAGCAGACTGTTCTCATTAAGGAAAGGCAACATATTATTGATATCATATAAACAGAATTTTGTAAAACCACTGACTTGCTCACTAATTGTTTTTGCTGATTTACATATTTCCTAAACAATAAAGTTTAATGTGGTTCCATGTACACATTAGTTGTATCCTCAACCTCTATCAGTACCCTCCCTCATCTGCTTTTGGGATGCCTGCATCCTGGCACCAGGATAGGCCAATAACACAAGTGGAACATCAGTTCCCAGAACATATGGATCTAGCCAGGAATGGGAACAAGAGCACAGTGTGGCTGATGCATTGGTTTTCCTGGGGAGCCATGATCTGATAGCCATGAACCCAGACAGAGAAGAAACAAGAGCAGAGCCAAGAATCATCACCCAGTCTGGCTTTCTGAGCCAATGAGTTTAACTGGGGTTAGTTATGGGAACATGGTCAGAGGTGACTTGCAGAGGTGTGGGTAGCTTACAGGTAGCCACACCACCAAAGAAGATAACAGGTCTCACACGAGTACGGACATACAGGCTTGCAGGAGGGACAAGTCACAGTCAGAGACAGTAAGACCAGCTAACACTAGAGATAACCAGATGGCAAGAGGCAAGAGCACAAACATAAGCAACAGAAACCAAGGCTACTTGGCATAATCAAAACTTAGTTATCCCACCACAGCTAGTCCTAAATAGCCCAACACACCAGAAAAACAAGACTCTGATTTAAAATCACATCTCATGATAATGATAGAGGACTTTAAGAANGACATAACTCCCTTAAAGAAATACAGGAGAACACAGGTAAACAGCTAGAAGCCCTTAAAGAGGAAGCCAAAAATCCCTTAAAGAATTACAGGAAAACACAATCAAACAGGCAAAGGAAATGAACAAAAGCACCCAAGATCTAAAATTGGAAATAGAAGCAATAAAGAAATCACGAAGGGAGACAACCCTGGAGATAGAAAGCCTAAGAAAGAGATCAGGAGTCATAGATGCAAGCATCACCCACAGAATTTAAGAGATTGAAGAGAGAATCTCAGGTGCAGAAGACACCACAGAAAACATTGACATAACAATCAAAGAAAATGCAAAATGAAAAAAGCTCCTAATCCAAAACATCCAAGAAATCCGGGACACAACGAGAAGACCAAACCTAAGAATGATACATATAGAAGGGAGGGAAGATCCCCAATTTAAAGGCCCAGTAAATATAAATATCTTCAACAAAATTATAGAAGAAAACTTCCCTAACCTAAAGAAAGAGATACCCATGAATATACTAGAAGCCTACAGAACTCCAAGTAGATTGGATCAGAAAAGAAATTCTTCCAGTCACATAATAATCAAAACACCAAATGCACAAAACAGAGAAATAATATTAAAAGCAGTAAGGGAAAAAGGTCAAGTAAAGGCAGACCTATTAGAATTACACCAGATTTCTCACCAGAGACTATGAAAGCTAGAAGATCCTGGACAGATATCATACAGACCCTAAGAGAACACATATGCCAACCTAGACTACTATACCCAGCAAAACTCTCAATTACCATAGGTGGAAAAACCATGGTATTCCAAGACAAAACCAAATTTACATAATGTCTTTCCACAAATCCAGCTCTACAAAGGATAATAGATGGAAAACACCAACACAAGAAGGGAAACTATATCCTAGAAAAATCAAGAAAGTAATCTTCCTTCAACAAACCCAAAAGAAGATAACCACACAAACATTAAAAATAACAGGTGTAAACCCAAATACGAATGCACATGCCAGCAAGATTCTACTGAAGGGACCCTGATATA
>NC_034591.1:89604512-89611758 GCF_900095145.1 Mus pahari
TCCTTAATATCTCCTAACATCAATGGACTCAATTCCCCAATAAAAAGACATAGACAACAGACTAGATATATAAACAGGACCCAGCACTTTGCTGCATACAGNAAACACACCTCAGTGTCAAANACNAACACTACTTCAGAGTAAAGGGCTGGAAAACAATTTTCCAAGCAAATGGTCCCAAGAAACAAGCTAGAGTAGTCATTCTATTATCAGATAAAATGGTCTTTCAAACAAAAGTTATCAAAAAGGATAAGGAAGGACGCTTTGAAGGATGCTTCAAAGGAAAAAATCTACCAAGAAGAATTCTCAATTCTGAACATCTATGCTCCAAATGCAAGGGCACCCACATTTATAAAAGAAACTTTACTGAAGCTCAAAGAATACATTGCACCTCATGCAATAACAGTGGGAGACTTCAACACCCCATTGTCATCAATGGACAGATCATGGAAACACAAACAAAACAGAGATACACTGAAACTAACAGAAGTTATGGACCAAATGAATTTAACACGTACCTATAGAACATTTCATCCTAAAACAAAAGAATAAACCTTCTTCTCAGCACCTCATGGTACCTTCTCCAAAACTGACCATATAATTGTTCAAAAAACTTACCTCAATAGATATAAGAAGATTGAAATAATCCCATGCACCCTATCAGATCACCATGGACTAAGGCTGGTCTTTAATAGCAACAAAAACAACAGAAAGCCCACATATACATGTAAGTGGAATAACACTCTACTCAATGATAACTTGGCCAAGAAAGAAATAAAGAAATTAAAGACTTTTTAGAATTTGATGAAAATGAAGGTACAACATACCCAAACTTATGGGACACAATGAAAGCAGTGCTAAGAGGAAAACTCATAGCTCCAAAAAGAAACTGGAGAGAGCATACACTAGCAGCTTAACAGCACACCTAAAAGCTCTAGAACAAAGAAAAAGAAAATTCACCCAAGAGGAGTGGACAGCAAGAAATAATCAAACACAGGGCTGAAGTCAACCAAGTAGAAACAAAAAGAACTATACAAATAATCAACAAAACAAGGAGCTGGCTCTTTGAGAAAATCAACAAGATAGATAAACCCTTAGCCAGACTAACCAGAGGGCACGGAGAGGGTATCCAAATGAACAACATCAGAAATGAAAAGGGAGACATAACACAGAAACTGAGGAAATTCAAAAAAATCATCAGATCCTACTATAAAAGCCTATACTCAACAAAACTGGAAAAATCTGGATGAAATGGACAATTTTCTAGACAGATACCAAATACTAAAGTTAAATCAGGATCAGATAAAACATCTAAACAGTCTCATAACCCCTAAAGAAATAGAAGCAGTCACTAACAGTCTCCCAATTAAAAAAAAAAAAAAAAAAAAAAAAAAGCCCAGGACCAGATGGGTTTAGTGCAGAGTTCTACCAGACCTTCAGAAAAGATCTAATACCAATACTCTTCAAACTATTCCACAAAGGAACACTGCCCAATTCATTCTACAAAGTTACAGTTAAACCTCACAAAGACCCAACAAAGAAAGAGAACTTCAGACCAATTTTCTTTATGAATATCAATGCAAAACTAATAAAATTCTTGCAAACCAAATCCAAAATCACATCAAAACGATCATTCACCATGATCAAGTAGGTTTCATCCCAGGGGTGCAGGGATGGTTTAATATATGGAAATCCATCAATGTAATCCACTACATAAACTCAAAGGAAAAAAAACCCACATGATGGTTTCATTAGATGCTGAAAAAGCATTGACAAAATTCAACATCCCTGTTGTGGATAGCCCTGGGGCTAATTATATTTGATGTTAATTTCATTCTCCATTGAGTGGTTGAGAACAAGGAATGCGTCAGCACTCAGGTGATTTCCTGTAAACCTGCTTCCCACCTTAACTTATAAAATAAATGAGAGCTGGTGATTGGGCAGATAAAAGGGAAGGTGGAGCAGAAGGAGAGGGAGAAGAAGGAGAAAATGGAAGAGGGAGAGGACGCAGAGGAGGAGGAAGAAGGAGAAAAGCAGAGCAGAAGCGCATGGCCTGGAGAAACTGCAAGTTCTAAGGGGTCTCATAAGCTGTGGAAGATGGTAGTGTAGTGGTAGATCTGCCCAATCTAGGTGCACATCATGTAATCATATAAATTGTGTTGTGTTTTCATTGCCAGGGCATATCTGGGTTGGAGAAATTTACTGTAACATATCCCTTCATGTTAAAACTCTTGGAAAGATTCAAGGCCCATACCTAAACATAATAAAAAGCAACATACAGTACACCAGTAGCCAACATCAGACTAAATGGAGAGAAACATGAAGCAATCCCACTAAGATCAGTGACTAGGCAAGGCTGCCCACTCTCTCCCTATCTATTCAATATAGTACTTGATGTTCTAGCTTGAGCAATTAGACAACAAAAGGAGGTCAAAGGGATACAAATTGGAAAGGAAGAGGTCAAAATATCACTATTTGCAGATGATATGATCGTATACTTAAGTGACCCCAAAAATTCTACCAGAGAACTCCTAAACCTGATAAACAACTTCAGCNAAATAAAGGAAATACCCAATAAAAAACACTTTAAAGTAAAAAAAAAAAAATTAAAATAGAACTAAATCACTTCCCCTCCTTACCTCCCTTAAGCCCCTCCCATGTCTCTCCTCTCTCAAGCTGATGGCCTCTTTTACTTTGATTACTATTACTTTGTTATATGCACTCCCATGTATGTGTACACACACACACACACACACACACACACACACACACACAAGCTGGGTTTTGTTGTTTTTGTGTAAACAGTTTCAGGGATGACCACTCTGCACTGAACAATCTTTTAAGAGATAATTTAGAATTATTCTAGCAGATATAAACCCCACATCCAGTTGAACTTGAGGCTAGGTCTCTTCCTCCCCCCTTCAGTACGTTTCTGTCTGAGCCTCGCCTGTGTCGAAGAGCCTTGGTGGGTAAATCCCTGTAAGCACTGGTAAGAGTGAGGGTTTAACTAAGACCTGCGGATGAGTTAAAAACTAATAGAAGATAATTGTCCGAATCAAATTTAACTGATTAATTACCTTGGAATCTTCGATTTAGCCATGCAGCTGTGTATCGACATACATCACACACCCAGAAGCAGACTGTGGCATCCTTCCTTTAGTGGGCTGGAAGAGTATGAATTTGTGCCTGACCATATCCACACAATAATTAAATACTTCCTTCTAAGAACGTAGAAAATTTTCACAGGTCAAATTGTCCCAAATCAAGTCCTTAGGGGACGCAGACAATACAACATAAGAGAAGCTGCCACAGCTTCCTCTCCTTTAACCTGAAGGCTACGCTTTGTGTCACAGTCCCATCAGGTAGATACTATTATCTAAATTCCACAGAAGACGGGGTTGGAGAGGTGAAGACGAAGATTACCTGTTATTTAGATGCAGAATCCAAAGTCAAACCCAGTCCCAGCCCCCTTGTACCATGCTGCCTCCTGGTGGCTTATTGGCTGCTCCTGAGGCAAGCTGGTCATTACAAAAACAATCCATTTCTTGGAATGTTCTCCATGATATCTAGAATCAAGAAAGATACTGAGTGAAGGAAGTAGGCAAGACCATCTTCTAGGGTCTCTGGTGAGATCAGTCATCTGTAGGGAGGCAGGTGGTCCCTCTGCTTAGAAGTAGAATGCAAAAAAAAATAAAAATAAAAAAATAAAAAAATGTTTGGTAACCTCATGGCTGGTTTGCTTGTGAAGGCTGCGGGAAGCCAATGAGGATGAACAGAGGACAGTGTCGGGGATAGCCTGAGGACTGGGGGTCACAAAGTGGTAGTGGATAAAGGCAGAGGAAAAGGGTGACAGGCTGGGTAGTTGCTGGAGCTCTTACTGAGCCCTAGAGCTGGGATGGAGGTGGGGGTTGATTGACCTACTCCACTGCATAGGAAAGGGAACTGAGCATGAGCTAGTGAGCAAGTGATCCTCCATCTCCACTTCCATTCCTGCCTCCAGGTTCCTGCCTAGAAACACTTGTCCAGGCATTCCTCAGCGAGCCTGTAAGTTGAAATAAACCCCCTGCTCCCTCAAGGTGCTTTTGGTCATGGTATTTATCACAGCAACAGAAAAGCAAGCTAGTGAATTATACCAAATGTTTAAGGGGAAAAATTATATCAATTGTCTATTATGGCTTCCATAAAGCAGAGGCAGGAGAAATCCATTGAAATTCAGACTATGTGGTCAGCATTAATCTAGTAACTAGACACAGACAAGAAAAGTACACTAGTATCGGACATGAAAGGACTCTTAGCAAGTTTTAAGCAAGTTGAATGTAACAATATTATTTTTCCTTTATGGTGTAGAAATTGTGGTTAAGACGGGGGTGGTAGCACATGCCTAGGAAGTGCAAGAAGGGAAATCTGGAATTCACGAACAATTCCAGCTACGTAGCATCTTCAAGACCAGCCTGTTATACATGAGACCCTGTCCCATGTCCCCACCCACACCTATCAGCAGAAATCATGGTGAGCAAGAAGGCACTCTGCTCTTTGGCAGTCTCTGTATCCATCAACATTTGGCAGCAGCAATGACAATAACAACAGCACAAATGCCCGGGCAGCCATAGGTGCTACTTTGCAACAGTACAGCCATCATACTGTCTTCCTGACAGTGGGACTCTTAGCTCTACAATTGGCACTGCTCTTGAGTACCTAAGAAGCTGGGACTCCTGAGCCCTCAGAGCAGCTGCTGCAATGCCTTTGGAGTCTCCTGAGACACCTTGCTGCTTCTCACCTGGACTGACGTTGACGTCGTGGCCACGTGGCTGCTATAACTGCTGCCTCTCTACGTTGTTCTCTGTGACAGTTCTAATGGCATCCTCTCTACTCCTGTTCTGGTCAAGTGGTTCCCAGGACCCCCTCCCCACCTCTCAGCTCCACGGGCTCTGCTTAACCAGCCATCTGACCAAGGCAGCTAGAAAAAGACCACTCCAGAGAAGCTCTCATTTGACCTGAGGCTGTCACATTAGGGGGGAGCAGCGTGGAGGGGCATTTCCCAGCTCCCTCGCTGTCCAGTTATCTTTTCGTCAACTTGACACAAGCCAGCAGCATCTGGCAACTTTTTCTCAAATAAGAGCTTCGGTTGAGGCAAGTCTGATGTGGGAGGCCCCAGGTCACTGGGAGCGGTACTACCCTGTGCTGGTCGACCTGAGTTGCATAAGAAAGCAGACTGAGAAAGCCATGAGAGGTAAGCCACTAGGCAGCACTTCTCCATGACATCTGCTTCAGTTCCTGCCTTGAGGTCCTGCCCTAAGTTCTGTCTCATGATGGACTAGAAATAGAAACTGAAACAAATCCTTTTTTCTCCCCAAGTTGCTTTTGGTTATGGTATTTATGACAGCAATAGAAAGCGAACTAAGAGCCTGCCTATGTACCAGGGAAATGGTATTCACACCAGTCAGAGAAAACCTTCCAGGCATATGAAGATCTATGTGTACACCAAGCTGATTTCCCCCTGTGTCCCAGTCCCTGCAATCCTCCAGAGGCGTGGTCTCACTCTGGACTGGGCAGAAATGGTTTCAGGGCCATCAAAGCTTGATTAGCTACAAATCAGGGCAGTCGTTTTAAATAGTCACGACCATGGCTGTACCCTCAGGACCAGAGCAAGCTGATGTAATTGTATAGTTTTCTCTAAACATAGCCACCCATAAAGAACAAACTGTTATAAAGGTGGTTTATGGGTTGTATGACAGGTAGTCCTTTTGTCTAAGACCACTGGAGCAGCAAGCAAGATTCTGGCAGCTTCCAGAGTCAGGTTGCCATGCCTCTACCATCTTTGTGGGAAACCTTCATTTTACACAAGGGCCTAAAGATTTATCATTAATGCGAATAGAGATTTTGACCAGTTTTTAAATCTTGGGACAATTGCATTAGAGTTTCAAAGAAAAACCACACAGGGCACACATCCTATTACTTTAGCAGCTACCCAGGGGAGGAGAATGGAGAAGAGAAGGAAAAGGGTCATGCTGTTTGAGTTAAGACAACATGGAAGTCAGCCACAGGGTAATAGGCAGCGAGGTACATGATAGGGAATGAGCGGAGTGTAAGACAGGGGAAAGAAGCCCAAATAAGTGTTAGGGAAACCTAATGTATTAAGAAAGCATGCTTATTAAAGAGAGAGGAAGAAGAAAGGGAAAAGTTACACTCTTCTAAATATCCAATAAAAACATGCATTGGTGGTTTGTGTGAGATTGTACCCCGTAGGCTTGTGTGTTTAAACACTTGGTCCTCAGTTGGTGGAACTATTTGGGAAGGATTAGGAGGCATGACTTTGGTGGAAGAGGTACAGCATGCGGGTAGTGGGAGCAGACTTTGAGGTTTCAAAAGACATGTGGCATTCACAGTGTGCTCCCTGCATCCTACTTCCAGATGTGAGCTCTCTGCTGTGCCTGACGCCATGTCTTTGCTCTGCCTTAATGGTGTGTAACCATCTGGAGTCATAAGCCCAATTAAACACTTCCTTTTATAAGATGCCTTTCTCAGGGTGTTTTATTACAGGAATAGAAAAGTTACTAAGTCACGGGCAGACTTTGCTGCAGCTCTGTAAGAGACTGTCAATTGTAGCAATGTTTTAAGGATGAAACACCTGCCCGGTGTTTAAGGAGAGCTGGGTCCTTTCATCCATCTCACTCAGACCTCTGTGTCTCTGGAATCACACTCAGCTGCAGCCACTGCATGGTGTATGGACATGAGACTCCCTCTAGGTACCAGAGTTCTTGAGGAAAAGCATAAATCAAGGCATCCAGTTCCCAGGTTCCCAAATTACTACATCTTTCTATGCTGTCCAAAGGTACCCAGAGCCAAGTGTGGTTATTTTATTTATTTATTTGTTTGTTTATTTATTTATTTACCTACTTACTTTTAGTGACATGAGGTCTCTTGTAGCCCAGGCTGGCCTCAACTTGCTATATAGTTGACCAGGACCTTGAACTTTTGATTTTCCTTCCTCCATCTCTTGAGTGCTATGATTACAGGCAAACACTACGATATCTGGGTTACACAGTGCTAGGAATCAAACCTAGGGTCTCATGCACACAAGGCAAGCACTCAGTACTATATCTGGATGTTTACACTTAAGCTGTTGCTTCTTCTCTAGCCGTTTCCTCTTTTGTAGGCTTGGAAGGATTTTCATACTTCTCTCTCTCTCTCTCTCTCTCTCTCTCTCTCTCTCTCTGTGTGTGTGTGTGTGTGTGTGTGTGTGTGT
>NC_034591.1:89611808-89614090 GCF_900095145.1 Mus pahari
TGTGTGTGTGTGTGTGTGTGTGTGTGTGTGTGTGCACAAAGGATCATACATTGGTTAACAATTAAAAGTACCTCTCCCTTATTATTTCTCTTCCACTATTTCCCTAAATATCTGCCCAAAGTTTCTGGCCTTCCATCAGTCACTCAGAAAGAGGAAGAGCTTGGTCACATGGTGACTTACTAAGAATCTTCTATGAAAATTCAATTCTTTTTTCTTTTTAAAGGATAAACAATTTCTTTTCTAAGATTTATTTATTATATATATGAAGTTTATTTATTGTTATATGTAAATACAATGTAGCTGTCTTTAGACACACCAGAAGAGGGCATCAGATCCATTTCAGGTGATAGTGAGCCACCATCTGGTTGCTGGGATTTGAACTCAGAACCTTTGGAAGAACAGTCAGTGCTCTTAACCGCTGAGCCATCTCTCCAGCCCAAAATTTTAATTCTTTTTAACTTCATAGAATACTGTTGGAATAGATTCAGATGCACATACATCTTATTATTTAATAAGAATGTCACATTACATTGTTATGTGACATACCTATATTTATTATAACTGAATCCTGTTTAAAAAAAAAAAAGCCAGGATGCTGGAAAGCTTATCTGGCTAGTGAAAATCTGAGCAATCAGGACCGTTTTCTCAGCAGCCATTCAGAGGGAGCATGTGGTAAGAATGAACCTTGGATGTCTAGCAGGGAGGGAGGGAGATTCAGAGGAAGGGAAACCATAAATAACTACATGAGGTCTGTTGTCTGCTTTAATGAAGGTGGTGTTCTCACCGGCTGTATGTTTTGTTCTCTGGCAGACACAAAGGGAAGATTTTAGAGATGTGGGAGGAGGAAATGAAGGGACAGAAGACCCAACCCCAGTGGAGCTGCTCATAACCAGTTAGAGGTCCACGCTCCTATAGAGAAGCCAGCTCATGAATTAAATCTTCCAGAAGGAACCATGCCACAGATGCACAGAATTCTTCAAATACACTCTACATTTTATCTTAATTACTATGATATCATATGTTCAGTCTAAGAGGCACAGAAAAATATAAAAAACTGTGAAGAAGAAAATATTATTATCCAGATATAAATACCATCTTCATAGATTTCTGTTTATGATAAATGTACCCTCTTAAATTTTTTATTTTTAAAATAATTTTTAAGAGAAGCTCAATAGTTAAGAGTTTCTACTTGCCTTTCAGATGAGCTGAACTCACTCCCCAGAGTCCACCAGGCAGCTCTTAATCCCCTAACTCCAGATCCTGAGATCTAGCGCCATCCTCTGGACTCCTTGGGCAGTGCACTCATGCATATATCTAGACACAGATGTTTAACTTTTAGCGCGCGCGTGCGTGCGTGCGTGCGTGCGTGTGTGTGTGTGTGTGTGTGTGTGTGTGTGTGTGTGTGTGCGCACACATGAGCATAAGAGCCACAATATACGTGTGGCAGTCAGAAGGCAATTTCTGGGAGTTGTGTATCTTGCTCCATCACTTACCTGCCTGGCCATCTTCCAGCCTCCCCTTTTAATTTTCTATAGAGGGTATTTGTTGATATCTGAGACCGATCTCATGAAGCTCGCGGTTTAGCTTCAAATTCACTATGTAGCCAAGGATGGTCTTGAACCCTGATTCTCCAGCCACCACCTCTTCAGTGATAGGATTATGGTTGTGAGCCACCACCAATTCCCTGCCCCCTTTTTTTGAGACAGGGTTTCTCTGTGTATCCCCTGGCTATCTTGGAACTCACTTTGTAGACCAACTTGGTCTTGAAATCCACAAGAAATCCACCTTCCTCTGCCTCTCGGTGCTGGGATTAACGGCATGCGCCACCACTGCCTGGCAGATCCTTTTTAAATTTTAAAACAGGAACATGCCACAAATAGACTATTTTTGTCATTTTTAAACCTTTTACATTATATCTTGACTATACTCCCATTCCATTAAACATTACTTAAGGATGTCACTTGAATAACCGTGTAATGTTCTATCTTCTACAGGCTGAAGAGATGGCTCAGTAGTTAAGAGTATTTGCTGCACAACATAAAAGCCCAAGTTTGGGTCCCAGCCTTCATGTAAAAACCCAGCCTCACATCATCTATTATCCCAAGGCTATGGGACACAGACAAGTCCATCACTGTGTCCGATGGCTACCAGCCTAGTTCCAGGTTCTGTGCCTCAAATGAATAGGACACTTGATGTCCTCATCTAGCTTCTACATACATATAGGCATCATGCACACATTCTCTCTCTCTCTCTCTCTCTCTCTCTCTCTCTCTCTCTCTCTC
>NC_034591.1:89614830-89629656 GCF_900095145.1 Mus pahari
AACTTTTCCATTTAACAAGAAAGGGAGAAAATATCCCTGTGCACATTATTTAAATCTCATTTGTTATATGGCTAATCCTAAACAGCTACCCTTATGGGGTAGAAAAAAGCTTGTGTTTTCTCCACAGAATGCTGCAAGTATGACAACTTACAAGAGGTCTGTATGCCAAGCTGACCGTGAGTTAGCTGAGTATCAGTGGGTAAAATAAAACTAATTTAAAGTTATATTTTTAACACTCCCTTGCTTGCCTGNCTTGGTCCAAAATTAGACAAGCTAAGCTGCCTTGTTTCAAGCTTTTAACTTTTAAAATAAAAACATTAGAAACTGTGAAATCTAATTTATAAAGATCAGTTTTAGGAGGAGTTATAATAATTCCCCTCCTTCCTTCATTGTGACCAATTACTCTAAATTCANTCTTAGACTGGTCTAGCTTCCCCCACACACCTGGGGCTATGGTCTAAACCGAGACTTGCTAAATTACAACCAATTGGAGTACTAGCTGGCTTTCCCAAGAAAGTTTGTTATCCTGTTCCCATTCAACTGTTTGGCTTTTCTCTCAGGCGGGTCAGCTACACCCAAACTGGANAGAGTGCAGCAAGTGCCATTCAGATTCACCTCACTACAGGAGCCGTGACAAAACTCTTCAACATCTGAACATTATGGTGGTTTGGTCTTAAATAGTACTGGCGTTAGGGCAAAATGTTAAAAAAAATCATGTAAAAGTTACATTAATATTCTAGTATCTACCTGGGCCTGGGAAATAGGGGAGAGGTGACATTACATTTTTCACAAGATCTGTTAAAAACAAAACCCCCCAAATCAGGTTTTCCTAATTGAGGATTTACTAAAGGATCACTAGTGGTAAAATTAAATTCTGACTGGCTACTCCTGGGCAGGTCAATAAGACACAAATATATTTTTTGTGCCAGTCCAAAAAAATTTAATTTTTAAATATAAAGGGTGGAGAGGCTGATCATCCGGAAGCCTGTGACTGTCCATTCCCGGGCTCGTTACTGGAAAAACACCTTGGTCCGATGGAAGGGCAGGCCTATGGGCATAGGGAAGAGGAAGGGTACTGCCAACGCTCGGATGCCCGAGAAGGTGACCTGGATGAGAAGGGTGAGGATCCTGTGCCGGCTTCTCAGGAGATACCGGGAACCTGAGAAGATTGACCGCCATATGTATCACAGCCTGTAGCTGAGGTCAAAGGGAATGTACTAAAAAACAAGCGGATTTTCATGGAGCACATCCACAAACTGAAGGCAGACAAGGCCGGCAAGAAGTTCCTGGCTAACCAGGCTGAGTCTCACAGGTCTAAGTCCAAGGAAGCACGAAAGAGCCGTGAGGAGCGCCTCCAGGCCAAGAAGGAAGAGCCTCAAGACTCTGTCCAAGGAGGAAGAGACCAAGAAATAAAGCTTCCCTCGTGTCTGTTCATAGTGGCCTGGCTGTGGCCTCACACGGATCAGTCATTAAAATAAAACAAGCCTTTGTCCATTGCCCTCTTTAAAGAAAAAAACAAAACAAAACAAAACAAAACAAAAAACCAAGAACAGAAGTTTGTCCAGGCAGTGGTGGCACGCACTTTTAATCCCAGCACTCAGGAGGAAGAGCAGATGGATCAGCCTGGTCTACCAGAGCGAGTTTTAGGACAGCCAGGTCTACACAGAGAAACCCTGTCTTTAAAAAAAAAAAGTTCTCCACAGTTCTGGAGGCTGAAGCCCCTCTTGGAGTAGGGATTACAGGCAGTTGAACTGTGTGGTTTGAGTTCTGGGACATGAATACACATCTTATACAAGAGCAGCCAGTGTTCTTAGCTGCTGAACCATCTCTTACCCCTCCTCTGCTTCTAGCGATTGCTTTGGTTCTGAGCTGCACAGTTTCACTCTGTTCCCCCACCATGCCAGGACTTTCTTTCTGTGTCTACTTTGTGTATTCCCTTTTTCTTTCCTTTCCTTTTCCTTCCCACATTTCCCCCTCCTTTTCCTTCTTTCCGTTGCTGAGGGACAGAACCTGGCACCTAACATCTGCTAGGCAAGAGCTGCCCCGTGGCGGCATATCTCCAGCTATCCTCTCAGGAGAAGGGCCCAGTCTAACCCAGTAACAACCCTATTTTAGTTCAACAAAATTATTTCCAAATAAGGTTACATCTGAGGTTCCCAGTAGATAGGATTTGCTTGGACGCTTTTCAATCTGTCTCTCCTTGTGTCCCAAATGTCCATGCTTGCTACTTTTTGAGCCTCTCAGAGGGGAGAGAGAGATAACACCCATAACAAGCCTGAGGCTGGACTTAGATATGTTAAAAAACACACACTTTCTTTCTTCATTGGTGCTTCTTTGTTAGACTAAAACACTATGTTCTAACTGATCTAATTGCATTGCTTGTTTGGAAGGGTGAAAGGAGGGGAGCAGGCTGTGGGGTAAAGAAAGTAGTCCTCCCTCCTTAGTGCAGCTGATAAGGAAGTAGTCCTCCCTCCCTTAGTGCAGCTGATAAGCATGGCCTTGACTCTAGAAGTCCCTGCAGTCTTCAATGCCTGCTCATGATGTTTGGGAAAATGATGAATATTACTTAGGGCTATTTTAAAAGTTCACCAAAGCCAGATGTAGAGGCAACCTGCTTAAGTTTCATAAGGTGTGTGCCTTAGTGGGCTTCAGCTGCTATAACAAAATGCCATCAACAACAGGGATTTATTTTTTGAATGGCTTTGAAGTCCAAGATCTAAGTGCCATCGGATCCTTTGTCTGAGGGCTTCGACCTTCTCACTGTGTCCGACCCTAGTGGGGGGAGTGGCATCTGATCTCTCTAGGCTTTCCTTTAAAGGGCATGGACTGCCCCCCTCAAAGCTCTCTGTGCATCAAGGTTGTGGGGGGGGCAGTCATCACTTTGAGTGTTAGACTTCAGAACATGAACCTTAGAGACACAGATATTCAAACCACGCCACACAGCATTTGGTTGAGTTATAAGGAGGTTAGTATTGGTTCGGGGAATTTTTAAGCAGCAGGTGTTCAGGATGACATGAAGTTTGAGGTTTATAATGGAGGCCCCCTCTGCTTCTTGCAAGTATTTTCCCCAGCCCACTTTAGTTTTCTGCCCATTATCCAAAGCAGCATACTTACATCTGCCAAGTTGCTGACCTAGCATGGGACACAGGCCAACAAAACAAATTAATTATCTCTCCTTTATACATAATATTGTTTTGTTTAATTTGTTTGTTTGCTTGGTTGGTTGGTTGGTTTTTGGTTTTTTGGAAGAGTCTCACTCTATATCCCAGACTGGACTGGAATTCACCAGGTCGCCCAAGCTGGCCTCTAATGCCAGGCAATCTGCCTGCCTGAGCAGTACATACTGCTTCATTGAACAAGTGAAGTACTTAGTGCTTTAATGATCTGAGTGGTACACAGATTATTCCTACCCCAGGGGGTTCATCGATGTCTCAGATCGTCCTAGTCTCGGGGACAGGAGCTAAGATGTTAGGAGGATGGATAGGAGTGCCACAGAGAGGCTCTCTGAAAGGAGGGACAGTATTCCAGAAAGAAGACTCAAGGTGTGCTAACGGGCCCACCAACACAGTTCTTCCACTAAGCTGGTGCTGTTCAAGCATGAGGATCTGAGAGCAGATTCCCCCGAGCTCATGTAAAAGCTTGGTGTCTCTGCGTGACCTCTAACCTCAGCACTGTGGGAGACAGAAACAGGATTTCTGGGGCTTACTGGCCAGCCAGTGTCGTCAAAAATCTCAAACTCCTAAGGTGTCCTCCTCTGCCTTCTGAACCCAGACACCCTGCCCTCAAACACCCCCAAATGCACATATACGCAGACACCACAGACACATTTCACACACATACACACACATACACACACATACAGAGAGAGAGAGAGAGAGAGAGAGAGAGAGAGAGAGAGAGAGAGAGAGAGAGAGAGAGATTATCAACATTTTGGTTGTAATGACATCAGCAGATGATCCATGAAGGCCATGGAGAACTTCCCAAAATAATGTGCATATTCATATTTACACAAATTTGAGAGGGTTGTCGAGGTGTGTGGAACAATCCAACCAGGACAGTCTCCTTTGCTCCAGCTCCCACAGGCTCCTGTTCCTGAGATCCTGAATCCAAGCTAGAACAGGCAATTGTATCTATTTATCAGAAATTTCTGGTGCCTATGACCTGACTGCTGTGGGCATCACAGTTTTCATGGGGAACTGAATTTCTGTATCCACAACAGACTTCTGAAGACTCAGACAGCAATCTTTGGAGTCGCTTACACTGGTGGTAATTCACTTTAATGAGTACCAGAGGACAGACAAAGGGGGCTTTGTCACTGCCCAGGCTCTGGGTGTGAATGTTTCTCCCTCTCAACGCACATGTCCAGTGAGTATGGCTCTCTCATGCCACCCTGGCCAGCACTTTCTCACAGCCAACTCCAGAAATATTAGTTAAGCTTATGAATCTCACTTGCCAACTTTCATATCACTGGACCCAGAGAAAACGATGGGATGGGATCGGTCATTCTGATTAAAATAACTACTTAAAAAACTACTACTGCTGCTAGATCTGTATGTAATTCAGAAGAAGCAAACTGAAACTTAAGCGAACCATGGAAGACTGAATTTCAAATTTCACACACCCAGTTGCCCTAACATCAGCAGAGGTGGGGAGGCACTGCCCAGGCACTGCTGCCCAGAGCCAGGGGAGTCCTCCTGACTCCCACTGAGGTGAAGTCAGATCCTTGACTATGTCACAGAAAAGAATTTCAGCAGAGTCAGAGTGAAGTAAAGTTAATGAATTTATTAAGTAGATAATATATACTTAATAAGATACAATATATACTTCATATTTAAGCATGGGCTTGGAGGGAGAGCAATGCTTAAGACCAAGAGAGTGTACACCACAGACATGTGTGGGCTTCTTAAGAGAGAGTCATGTTTTCGTGTCTTCACACAGCCATGTGTGATTCTGTTGCTTTCTGCGTTGCATCACTGAAAGGATATAATTTATGACAAGATTGAAAGACTAAAAGCAAAGCTTTAAGATTGGGAGAAAAAGTGAGCTGCTGTGTACTTATTTTCCTTATCCTAAAACATTTCCTTTGTGTGTGACATTATCAGATGTTTATCCATTACTTGGAGAAGAAAATGGAGTGTCAATACAGTTAACAGTTACATGCAAGACCACAAACCGTCCAGCCCTGAGCGAGGCACCCTCGTCTTCAGGAAGACAACAATCTTTTGGCAATCTTGGTTTTATCCGTTGTGTTGAGTTTCTAATTCCCAGACAGATTTAGAGTGAAGGGCTTCTTTCTCTTTCCATGTCCACTTAATTTTTCCTTTCTCTCTCTTTTGTCTCGAAAGTCTGCATGGTAGGGATGGAGAGAAGTTCAACAATGAAGGGCATGCACTTGAAATTGGTTTCCAGCAGCTCCCAACTGCCTGTAACTCCAGGTCCAGGGAGCTCTGACACCTCTGACCTCTGTGGCCACCTCACATGCACATACACACAACTAAAAGTGATTACATAGGGATTTTTTAAGTGTAAATGGTGATCTTGTCTTTGAAGTAATCATTTAAACTAAATTAATTAAAGTAGAAAATCTAAGCCAGGTCAGGTGGCTCATACCTAAAAGGCAGATGTGTGGTGATTGCCATGAGTCTGTGGCTAGTCAGGGTTGCATAGTAAATTCCAGGCCAGCCTCAGCTACAGTGGGAATCCCTCTCTCAAAACAAGATGAAGCAAAACTTAAAAAGCTAAAAATATGTCTAGAGTAAAAACTAAAGGTTGCATTGCTGAAATAATAGCACCTGGTTATTGAAATGAAAGTACATAAATAGACAGTATAGAAACATGTGTGTATATATATATACATATATATGTGCAATATATATTTTCATAGGATATTTATGTATAATGTTTATATAACATATTTACATACTGTGGGAATGTACTCTATATAGACTTCATTTTTATGTCATATAAAAATGTTATATGCTTATTTTATAAACTATATGTATTCTGAGGGTTTTTTTTGTCAGACTTAAAATGTAGACAAGAATGAACTTGAATTTCTGATCATCTTGTTTCCATATCCCAAGTGCTGGGGTTCTAGACTTCTGCACCCACTTTTTATGTGGTTTTATATGGCTCTGGGGGTCAAATCCAGGGCTCCATGCATGCCAGGAGCGCACTGTACCAGCAACCTCCTCAGCCATGAACAGCATATTCTTTAGGGTCAATAATCAGATGCTTAGATATTTTTTGGATGATGATGGTGATGCCAGCTCATACTGGGGTTCAGGAGACACTTCAGGAGAGGTCCCATGTTCTTGTGCCCCCGCAACAAAGACTTAGACAGGCTCATGTAGACAATAACAAGCAAAGAAAAAGAATGTATTAAGAAAGGCTACACTTCCAAGAGAAGAGGCAGGGTGGGGCAGAGAGAGAGCTACCAGCCCTGTGGCCATGATGTACAGAGTTGGGACTTTGATGTTACCTTAGCACGGGGTTTTTGTTTTTGTTTTAACTTCATTTGCATAAAGTGGGCTTTCTGCACATGTTCTCTCATGTAGTCCCACATACAACTTCATGCATGGCATTACTTGTTGGGATCTCAAATCTCCTCCTAGGTGTTAGTCCTTCAGTAGGATAAAGAGCCATGTGTCACCTTCAGACATCTGGAGGACTCTGTATCTGCCCTGGTGTCGGGCAGCGAGAGAGCTTGGCCAACTTGTTTTCCCATATGCTAACTTTGTAAGGCATTGCAGGCATTTCAGATCTCACTCTCCACTCTACTCTGGCCATCACTACCCAGGGCCTCTCCATGGTGCGTAGGCATTCAACCACTGAGCTACATCCCCAGCCACAGTGCAGTTGTTTTTTACCTGGACTAGCTTTCTTTTATCTTACGGACAACCTTGTGAGCATTCACAAGTTTATGGCTAAGTTAGCTCAGGTTCCAAATTCTACTCATTAATATTAGTCCTTCTGAGACTTTTCTTGAAGTAGCATAAGCGTTTAAAGTTTAAAGTTCTCTTTAGTTGCATGTATTTGTTTGTCGTGGGGAGTGGCAGGATGGCATATGCATGTTGTCAGAGTACAACTCATAGGAGTCCGTTGCCTTTCCACAAGGCGTCCATTGCTTTTTCACCCTGAGCCATCTCCACTGGCCCTAGCCTGAGGCTTTGTCTCTTGAAATCAGGGGCGTGAAGCAGGTTTCCTCTGGTCTGGGAACTCTTGGCTTGAACCCTCAATGCACTGTTCCCAATTGGAGACACTACTCTCAGTCAAGTCCACTGAATGGCAGCACTGAATGGAAGTGAACTTCCTTCCCATCTCTCAGCAGGGCCCTGCTGGTGAAATCTAACCAATGTCCTGGATCCTTGGGGAAGATGGGGCACTCTGGACAGCAGTGGTTTGGTGGGATAAAAATGAATTAGATGTTCATTATCAAGACCACAGACACTCATGAAAGAGTTCGGAAAGCTGAAGAGAACACTGAGGTGATTGGCCACTTGGTAAAGTGCTTACCTTGTGAATATGTGGACCTGAGTTTGATCCCCAGGATCCCTATAAAAAGCATTGGGGTCCCCTTACTTCAAATATGGGCCAGAGCCCTGAGCAAACCTTGGGCTCAAACTCTGCAGCCAGTCCCACAACACCCAAAGGACTCCACTTCCAGGAGCTCTAACACGCCCAGGATCCCATGAGCTTGGTCACACCAGGATCTCAACGTCCTAGATGCAGCATGATATCCCAGGAGCTCTGACTTACCCAGGATCTCAGGATCACAGCATCCCAGAATCACAGGATCAGAGAGACAGCTGAACTCTGAGGAGTTCTGACATAACCAGGATCACAGGAAGGACAGGCTCCTGTCAGGTATAGCCAGGGTACCACTAGAAATAATCAGATGGTGGGAGGCAAGCATAAGAACATAAGCAACAGAAACCAAGGTTACTTGGCATCATCAGAACCCAGTTCTCCCACCATAACAAGTACTGGGTACACCATCACACCAGAAAAGCAAGATTCGGATATAAAATCAATTCTCGTGATGGTGATAGAGGCCTTTAAGAAGAACATAAATAACCCCCTTAAAGAAATACAGGAGAACACAGGTAAACGGCCAGAAGCCCTTAAAGAGGAAACACAAAAATTCCTTAAAGAATTATAAGAAAACACAATCAAACAGGCAAAGGAAATGAACAAAACCANCCAAGATCTAAAACTGGAAATAGAAACAATAAAGAAATCACAAAGGGATACAGCCCTGGAGTTAGAAAACCTAGGAAAGAGAACAGGAGTCATAGATGCAAGCATTACCAACAGAATACAAGAGATAGAAGGGAGAATCTCAGGTGCAGGAGTCACCATAGAAAACATTGACACAAAAGTCAAAGAAAATGCAAAATGCAAAGGGCTCCTAACCCAAATCATCCAAGAAATCCAGGACACAATGAGAAGACCAAACCTATGGATAATAGATATAGAAGAGAGGGAAGATTCCCAACTTAAAGGGTCAGTAAATATCTTCAACAAAATTATAGACGAAAACTTCCCTAANNTAAAGAAAGAGATGCCCATGAACATACTAGAAGCCTACAGAACTCCAAATAGATTGGACCAGAAAAGAAATTCCCCCTGTCACATAATAATCAAAACGCCAAATGCACTAAACAGAGAAAGAATATTAAAAGCAGTAAGGGGGAAAGGTCAAGTAACATATACAAGCAGACCTATCAGAATTACACCAGACTTCTCACCAGAGATTATGAAAGCCAGAAGATCCTGGGCAGATGTCATACAGACCCTAAGAGAACACAAATGCCAGCCCAGGCTACTATACCCAGCAAAACTCTCAATTACCATAGATGGAGAAAACAAGATATTCCATGACAAAAATCAAATTTATGCAATATCTTTCCATAAATCCAGCCCTACAAAGGATAATAGATGAAAAATACCAACCCAAGGAGGGAAACTACACCCTAGAAAAAGCAAGAAAATAACCTTTCAACAAACCCAAAAGAAGATAGCCACACAGACATAATTCTACTTCTAATAACAAAAATAACAAGGGGTAACAATCACTTTTCCTTAATATCTCTTAACTTTAATGGGCTCAACTCCCCAATAAAAAGACATAGACTAACAGACTGGATACGTAATCAGGACCCAGCATTTTGCTGCATACAGGAAATGCACCTCAGTGACAAAGACAGACACTACCTCAGAGTAAAAGGCTAGAAAACAATTTCCCAAGCAAATGGTCCCAAGAAACAAGCTGGAGTAGCCATTCTAATATCAAACAAAATTGACTTAATAGAAACAGATGTATAAAAGTTGGGGTCATAGACAGAAGCACTTAGCACTTAAAACAAGCAGAATGCATAGAAACAAACACTTATCTAGGACTAATTGGCTATTCTGGGTCTTTTGTTGATCCATATCAAATAAAGGACTTTCTTTCTATTTATGTGAAGAATGAGATGAGGATGTTGATTATGATTTCATTGAATCAGTAAATTATTTTGGTAGGAAGGTCTTTTTCACAATGTTAATTCTACTAAGCTATATGCTTGGGAGGTCTTCAAATTCTAGTATGTTTCTTAATCTCTTTCTTCACACATTTAAACTTTTCATTATAGGGTTTTTTAACCTCTTTTGTTATGTATATCCTAAATACTTTATTTGATTTGAGAAACTGGGAAGAGGAGTGTGCCAATGATCTCTTTCTCAGCAGGCTTGTTAATCATGTGTATTAAGACTGGTAAATTTTGTAAGTCGATTATGTATCATAACACTTTGCTGAAATTATTGATAATTTCTACTATTTTTCTAGTCAAATTTTTGGGAACATTGGGTATAAGATAATACAATCTTCAATTGAAAATAATTTGACTTAATATTTTCCCATTTGTATCCCTTCTATTAAGTTGATATTAGAATGGCTACTCCAGCTTGCTTCTTGGGACCATTTGCTTGGAAAATTGCTTCAGCTAATGCTTCAATCTCATTATGCATGAGCAGTAGGGATAGTGGGGCAGTCCTCTCCCATTCATGATTTTAATGGGGCTTATTAATGGTTTTATTCATTTAAGATGATATTGTCCATGGGTTTGTCATACATAACCTTTATTATGTTGCAATATGTTTCCTACAGTTCTACTTGTTCTAGGGCTTTTATTAAGAAGGCATGTTGAATCTTGTCAAAGACTTTTTCTTTCTTTCTTTCTTTTTTTCTTCCAATGAAATGATTATATGATTCTTGTATTTTTTTGTCGATGTATTTGGTTTATTACATTTATTTCTTACATATGTTAAAAAAGAGTTTGCATTAGTCTTCCTCTATCTCCATGTGCACATGTCCTCTGCCTTCCCCGCGACAAATAAATGAATGTAATCAAAAACGTTAAAAAAAAAACCTTTATATTATCCAAGGAAAGTCTCAGAAAAATTAATTAGTAATAAACTGTAGATTTTGGAACTTGAGCCAGCTTAATCACAGAGCCGTGAATATGCTTGAAATCTCAGGGCTGAGGAGGCAGAGACAGACAAGTCCCTGGGGTTTGCTGGTTGGGAAATCTAGCTTACTTGGTGGCTTCCAGGCTCCAGGATAACACATGATAGACTGCTCCTAAGATATTTAGCCTCTAAATACACCTGTTCACACACACATGGCTGGGGGTGGGGCCAAGTGTGAGAAGACCTGTAGTTTGCGTTTGATACACTTACCTGGAGTCACAGAGAGGTTACCTTCTTCTGGAGTTGCTAACCTTAGGGGATGCCAGTCTGGGTTTCTGAGGTATCTTTCATATAGATACAAATGTCAGAAAGAAAAAAGTTAAAAAGGGTTGATATGTGTAGGGCATCCCAGTGCTAGCAAAGAGGGCATGGTATGAGAGATCGCCACCTGGTTCTTTTCATTAATTTATTCATTCATTCATTCAGCAAACTTGTATGGAACCCCTGCCATATGCCAACTCTAGGGCCAGAGGTCACTAAGTGAGACTGGATAGGATTCCCTAGCCTGCAGCAATTGAAAGAGGTGTAACTAAATACAAGCTGCTGCAAAGTACCTGTTAATGAATGAAATCCCCAGAGAAGAAAACTAGGATGTTGGCTGTATATAAGGTAGTTGTGTACAATTTATATGAAGCCAAGAAGATAAGAGGAGGCTCTTCTGGACCCTAAGTACAGGCATGGAAAGTACAAGGTGAGATGTCCTTTTTTGCATACCTTGTGGTAGCAGCATTAAATCTACTTACTAGAAGGTACCTGCTGTCAATCAGAACCCCATCTTATTTAGAAAAGACCTTATTATGTAACCCAGGCTTGCCTTGAACTTACTATATAGCTCAAGCTAGCCTTGAACTGAAGTCCTCCTGCCTACACCTCCCAAGTGCTGGGACTGTGGCCCAGTTCTCAAGCTCCATTCCTCCCTTGCTTGTCCCACACTTAGGAGCTCTGTTCTGTGAAGGCACCATTTTAAGTAGCAGGGACTCAAGAACAATCAGAGGAAGAGAAACAGAGTGAAAGTCAGTCTCTATAATCTCCCACTGTAGTGGGGGAGACAGAGACCAGACAGTAAATGAACAAAGTACAGTCTGTGCTCCTATTTCCAGCCCGTAGTGCCATGGAGTCATTAACAAGCTAGAATCAAGGGAGACGAAGCCTTTGCACCCAGGGGGAAGAAACATGGAGTTCAGTTCCTGTGAGCTTCTGCTCACATTTTCTTCAACTGATCGTTAGTTTATTCATTCATCTAATATGCTTTTAGAAGGATTCCTTGTGAGCTGAAGGGGGCTGCTACCCTGTAGGTAGAACAACAATATGAACTAACCAGTACCCCCTGAGCTTGTGTCTCTAGCTGCATATGTAGCAGAAGATGGCCTAATCGGCCATCACTGGGAAGAGAGGTCCCTTAGTCTTGCAAACTTTATATGACCCAGCACAAGGGAACATCTGGGCCAAGTAGTGGGAGTGGGTGGGTAGGGGAGCAGGGATGGGGGGGGTATAGGGAACTTTCGGGATAGCATTTGAAATGTAAATAAAGAAAATAATAAAAAAAAAAATTTAAAAAGAAGGATTCCTTGTTTTTAATCTATGTATTTATTTCTTTAGCGCATGTGCATGGGAACATGCATGCTGTGTGTGTGTGTGTGTGTGTGTGTGTGTGTGTGTGTGTGTGTGTGTGTTCCACTGGAGCTTTTAAGAGCAAAGCCTGTGCTCTAGCCATCCCAGCAAGCATCCCCAATATGCAATAAAGAAAGGTAAATAAGAGAGAAAGGTAGTAAATGTATCCAATGTGGCTACATTGGGAAGAGACACAGATGAAAAGGTCCTCTGACGCCTCCCCCCAAGTCTGCTGTTGGAATACTCATATCGAGGTGGGTTTAAACCAGGGGTAAGCAGTCCCGGTCAGGGTGGTCCTGCCCATCACTGACTATGGTTGTCTTTTTTTGTTCGGGTCTGTTCTGAAAGGTGGTCTGTGTGGTGTCAGAACTGTGTCAACCTCTTCCTGAGAGTCAAGCTTCTCCTCTGCTTTCACCGGGATTCAACTCTTACTTCAGCAGGGAACTCTGTTGAGGTCTACCTGCCCGCATAGCTGTAGCCATTTTGTTCCATGCCAGCCAGGTATTTCATATTGTTGCTGTAATATTCCTGACAGTCATTTACACAGAAAAAATAACTTAACTCAAAGCAGGGTAATATTGACCACAATCCCTGTTATGTTCTATATGTTCTGAGGTTTGTTAATCTTAAGAAATTCCACAACCATAAGCTCCACTAAGGACCAATCAGAGTAAGGTCATTTAGAACTGTTCTGTCTCGCTAGCCAAAATATCTTGAGTCAGAGCTGACCACTGGGCAACACTTCCTGCACCTGTGTATGAGCTCAGTGTGGTTTTGAGGGCTTTTTCCTTTATAAGTCTGCCTTGGGAAATGTGTGTTGTAGCTCAGATAGTTTTGAGCTGTGTCCCTGATCTGATCAGTATTAGGGTGTGCGTTCAATAAGCCATCCCAGCCTGAGATCAGTGCTCACGAGGTTTGTGGAGCGACTCTCAGACCCCAAAAGACTCCTGGAGAAATGCTAATTCTTTGGGGGCCAATGTTTAAATAATTCACTTGTTCAGTAAAAGAGCACAGGTATCTCTTTTTAGAATGCAGCTCCCTCTAGGACAATGAGATGTGGTTCTTTTAAAGATGCCTTGCTTAATACACATTCTTGATCCATTAACACTGAAACTGGCACTGACATCACATGCCTGAAAGCAGCTGATTTCCACAGGGCACAGCATGGTCTTCTCAGCCCAAGGAAACCCTATGTACTGTTTCTGCACAAGGATCAGGGGTCCTCACAGTAGACAAGTTACCAACAGAAAGGGCAAAACTCAGGAGAAAGAAAAAGCTGCAGAGCTCAGAAAAGAAGCCATTACATGGCCAGGGTGTAAAATAGTACCATCATTATAAAAATCAGGGTGGAAGTTCTTCAGAAAAATGAGAATCCTCATCTCAAACAAACAAACAAACAAACAACAACAAAAAAGGAAAGAAAAAAGAACACAGGGATGATTGATTTATGATAGATAAGCAGACGATAGATAAACAGTCTACATTTTGTATTTCTGGATGATACGTCTTATATATTTCTACATGTTTACATGCCCTAACCATGGGTAAAGAATCTCAAATGTAGCATTCCTCATTCTTACTTTTACTCTATATAGATCTGTCCATACATGATAAACAGTCTTGCTTGTTGGATCTTTTGTTGTTGTTGTTGTTATTGTTGTAATTTAAAAAAACATGTGGGTGTGTGTCTTGCCTGCATGTATGCCTGTGTGTCTTGCCTGCATGTATNCCTGTGAGTCTTGTGTGTTTGGTGTCCATTGAAGACAAAAGAGGGAATTGGATCCCCTGGAGCTAGAGTTACAGATGGTTGTGAGTTTCCATGCTTAGGAATTGAACCCTGGCCCTTTTGAAGAGAAACCAGTGTTCCTAACCAAGGAGCCATTTCTCTGGCAGGGTTGGGTTTTTGTTGATTTTAATGCTCAATAAGCAAAAGCTCTAGTCTCCTGCTACCTTGCATGGATCCTCAGATTCCCACAAGGTGTTTTCCACAGTTATCTCCAGGATCCTAAAGGACCACCTCATGCGAACAGGCTTGTCTCTCTGGATAGCAGAACTTCTAGTTGTGAATGTGGGTAAACAGTATTTGGCTGTGGCTGAACGGAGAAGGTGCAGTCTCTGAGAGAGCGTCCTTACAGCCAGGGTACAGATGAGGTTTTGCTTATTCAGTTTGATTTAGTGGGGAGAAGGATACTGCTTAAAGGGTCTGAAGAAGAAACGAGAAGAACCTTGATTTAATGAGCCCAGAGTCCCGATCCCATATACTCAAAGGGAACCCTGGACACAGACTGGGATTGCATGGTGTTGGGGACTGGAGAGAAGGCAACCTCAACTGGGATTTGCCAAGGCTCTTGTTTAAGTGACCCAGAAACTAGGGAGGCAGTCTCTCTGAGACAGGGTAGCCAGACTCTGAGGGCACCACTGGCTGCGGCAGTCTCAAGGTGTCTTAGTCACCTTATTATTGCTGTCATGAAACACCATAACCAAAACAAGTTGGGGAGGAAAGGGTTTGTTCAGCTTACACTTCCATATCACAGTTCATCATTGAAGGAATTCAGGACAGGAACTCAAGCAAAGCAGGATAAAGAGGCCATAGAGGGGTGCTGCTCAGTGGGCTGCTTCCCATGGCTTGCTCAGCCTGCTTTCTTTCTTTTTTTTTTTTTCAGGATTGTCTTTTTATTTATTTATTTATTTATTATTATTATT
>NC_034591.1:89629813-89657482 GCF_900095145.1 Mus pahari
TCTTCTGCTACATATGCAGCTAGATAAACAAGCTCAGGGTGTACTGGTTAGTTCATGTTGTTGTTCCACCTACAGGGTTGCAGCCCCCTTCAGCTCCTTGGGTACTTTCTCTAGCTCCTCCATTGGGGACCCTGTGTTCCATCCAATAGCTGTCAGCCTGCTTTCTTATGGAACCCAGGACCACCAACCCAGGGATGGCACCACCCACAATAGGCTGGGTTCTCCACCCTCAGCCATTAATTAAGGAAGTTCCTACAAGTTTGCCCATAGCCTGATCTTATGGAGGCATTTTCTCAACTGATGCTCCCTTCTCTCAAATGACTTTAGCTTGTGTTAGGTTGACTAAACTAGCCAGTGTAAATAGCTTAAGAATGAGAAAGAAAAGCTATGCTGGGCTGTGTGGGAAGTTAGTAGGTAGAGGTTTGTCAGTTCTCAGGAGGTGTCCTACTTCTGAGCTATCTCTCCAGCCAGTATCTTCTACACACACGAACTTTTAAAAATCAGGGTCTTTTGTTTGTTTGTTTGTTTGGTTGGTTGGTTGGATTTTTTAGATTTAATTCCAGGTAATAAAATTAAGACAGTCTGTGGGTGTAGCTCAGTTGGTAGAGTGCTTGGTTATAATGCAGAAGCCCTGGGTTTGCTACCCAGTATCACATCAAATAGAGCTAGTAGTTCACACCTATAATCCTTGAACTCAAAAGGTTCATAAGTTCAAGGTCATTCTAGGATACACCAAGAGTTTGAAGACAGCCTGGGTTACATGAGACCATGTCTCAAAAAAAGTTCATACAATTTCAAGAGAATAGTTTAAAACAATGCATATGCATACTGTGTGACGTCACCACATGAGTCCACAGATTCCCATCACGTTAGGAAACTTCCTTGTGACCTTTTTCCATTTCCCGCTCCATTCAAAACACCCATGAGCTTTTCATCTTTCTAATTAGACTTGTCTTTCTTAGGTGGTCAGGGAAATGGAATCAAACACTGTGTATTCTTTTGTTATTTTTTTCTCATTCTAAACTTCTTGAGGCTTTTCCACATTGTTCATGAATTGATACAATATGTTCTCTTTGTTGCTGGGTACTATTCAACAATAATGGCATTCCATATTTTCTTTATCCATTCACTTGCTGCTCTTGTTTCATTTCTGTTACTGTGATCAACTACACGGAAAGAAGCAAGAAAGGGGCGAAATTATGGGGTTTTGCTTGTTCATTTGTTTATTTTTTAAGCTCACAATTCCAGGTTACAGTTTATCATTATGGGAAAGTCAAGGTAGCAGGAACTTGAAGCAGCTAGTCATATCCACCCACAAAAGTAATGTCTTAGTTACTTTTCTATTGCTGAGATAAGACCGTATAACCAACGCAACTTTTTCTTTTTTTCTTTTTTGTTTTTTTCGAGACAGGGTTTCTCTGTGTAGCCTTGACTGTCCTGGAACTCACTTTGTAGACCAGGCCGGCCTCAAACTCAGAAATCCGCCTGCCTCTGCCTTCCAAGTGCTGGGATTAAAGGCGTGCGCCACCAAGCCCGGCCCAACGCAACTTTTAGAAGAGTTTATTTGGGGGTTACAGACTCAGGGGGTGAATCTATGACCATCATGGTGGGGAGTGTATCATCAGGCAGGGAGACAAAGTGATGGAGTAGTAGTGAAGACCTCACATCTTGAGGCACAACCATGAGACAGAGAGGGATTCAAATGGAGCAAGTCTTTTGAAACTCCGAAGCTTCCTTCCCTTAGGTAAATGCCCCAGAGGAGTGCTGTTAAGCAGTGAAGTAAACACACATTTCTTTTTTTATACATGCTTGTGTATCTTCTGATTTCTGCATTTGATGCACATATTTTCAGTTACAAGAAACTGCCACTCTGACTTGCAAATGATCACACTGCCATTAACAGAGTATGATGGCTCCAGGCACTCCTTGCATGTACACTTTTTATTACTGCCAGTCTCTTTTAAGCCACTCTCGTGAGTAGACGGGATATTTCACTGTGGTTTTGAAGTGCACTGCATTGCCCAAGCACTAAGCTAAGTGAGGACTTTTACTACTTACTTCTCGTAACTACTTTCTGAAGCACATAATAATGTCTTCACTCTACCTTCTGAAACTATAAGCAAGTCCCCTGTTAAATGCTTTCTTCTGTAAGTCACTGTGGTCTCTTTTAAGGTCTCCCTTCACCTCGATAGAACAGTGACTATGTCAGGTTCCAACTCTTTTGTAAGAAGCCTGGAGATGGCATCTGGTCATCTGAGAAGAGATGCTGCAGTGATGAAGAGGTTAAAGATAGGCTGAAGAAGCTATTGTCTACAGTACATAATAGGGGATGGGCCAGGAGGGTGAGGTCAATGTTCTCTGGTACTAACCTCTGCCTTTTCCTGCTGAATCCTACCAACAGACCATGGCAGCTCTGCCTCTGCCAGCAGTGCAAGGTCATCTCTGACCCACTCCTTCTGCTGATTGAATCCTGCCAGTGCCCCAAGTAGGGCCCCACCTGATTCAGGCACTGTTGCAAGAATCTGGAGTGTGTGGAAAGACTATCCTGTTGTCTGAATCCTGTCTAAAAACAGGTGCTGTAAGCTATACGTGAACACATGTGCTGCTTCTATAAGGGGACAGAGACCAACCAAGGAAAACACAAAACCCCTACAGCAGCAGCAAGTTTCCAATGTGTCACTTGTGATTCCAGCAGATACCCTGTGCAGTATAGACTTCATTATGACAAGACCCAAATCCACAGGTGTTCTGAAACAGGAACCACCACCAACAGTTCATAACACCAGGCTGAATGTTAAAAAATGTTGACCAGTTCTCGGTCCATATTGTCATCTTCCTATTCAGACGTAGCCTCTGAACAACACAAAGAGGTAGTGGTCTAGTGGCCATTGTCCATGCAGGATCTCACATGAGCCTCGGTTCTTTGCATTATGGAGACAGTTAACAAGTATTTGAGATAGGATAGATTGCGCTATCTGCCGGCTGCTTTGGAATAGGTACTCTAACTCTCCAATATACTTGGTAGAGACTCCAAAATGCTTGCTTCATCTGGTCTTAAGAACCAAGATGCACTTGATGGCAATGAAGAGAAACAGTTCATGCCAGTGACCTGTGAACAGCTGCTTGCTTGATCTGGCGGTCTCCTTCTCTCAGCTTGGAACTGGGCACGCCCTATGAAAGATGGGAGTCAAAAATGGCATCTTCTGAGCTCAGAAATCGCTGAGTATTGGCTTTGAAGAGTCTAAGGTCACCCTCAGGAGGAGGCTGACTAAGCTCTTGAGATGCTCAGTCAGGATCCTGGAAACGAGTGTATACCATACAGGCCAGCTGTGTTTCTGAGATATCCTGGCCAGGGCCAGGGTTCAAGGTTAAGCTTATTCCTCCTTTCCTTCCCCCTACTGTATCCCTGGACCAGGCCCCTTTTACTGTGGCTTCCCATGGGGCAGAATGATCTTAAACAAAAGTCAGACTCATGTAGATGAGAACCCCCAGAGCTGTCTAAGCAATAGCCAGTTTAGTTCATGTGTCAAAATGTTCCTGGCTGTGTTAGATCTGAAACACAGCCCCTTAGTTCACTGGAAATCAGGAGGGAAAGGCTTGGGGCTCACATAGATGGAAGTTATTCAATTGGTCCTTGGAAATTTGGCTCTCATAGCAGCCTATTTCATTGATCTCTACCCAGGAAGAATTACACAAGGAGCCACAGGAAAAAAATGGAAAAAACTGTTCAAACTGAGACTCCATTTATGGAAATGGAAGAGCAGGGGTGGTGTCAAGATGCAGCTTACAGTAGTGGGCATGCCTGGCTATGGGAATGATGTTATCAACTGCAGAGTGGACAGCCCAGAAGAGCATCGTGGATAATGGACTGCACTGCGGCCTGTGCCTTAGATTACCTTTGGACATGGATTGCATCCTCTAGATGCCACATCTGTAAAGGTGATACATGGAGAGGTGACTAGTGTGCCATGAAGCCAACGCTTACTCTGAGAGAAACCCAGTGACCATAGTGGGGTGTGGGGCACTGAACTGTTTCAGAGTCAGATGAGGACTTTGAGGAAAGGACTAGTTTCCCTGTGGCCACTGTCTTGTTGTTTGTGATTATCTGAAACCAGTGGATTGGAGCCAAAGACATGAGGGTCAGAGGTCACTTTTACAGAATTATTGCTGGCACTGCGAAGGCACTCATCGCCTATCTGCAGGACCCCCAGGAAGTGACCCAGAGCCTTCACTGTAACAAATTCTGTTATGAGCAGCTCAAAACAGGGGTGGTGAGGAGAGAGGGGGGGGTGAATGATATGTTCCAATGTAGACATGATTCCATAAAGTTTTTAGAGTTATAGACAAAATAAAGTTATAAATCAAGTTATTTTTAAAGCACATAATGGAAATATCAATCAGGGAAACAGGTGTTAGTTGCTATCTGATGATGTCTGTAACCTTTGAGTTGCTGTAAACCAATGTTCTGTCAACAATAGATTCTACCTGAGACTTGAAGTGATATTAGGCACAGTAGTGAGATAGGGTTCTCTACAGAAACAGAACTTAAAGGATGTAAGAGAATCTTGACTTGCCTACCATGGTGTCTGGCATATATATATATATATATATATATATATATATATATATATATATATATATATATATATCCAAGAATTACGAATTCAGTAGTTCTTCAGTCCATGAAGCTGGAAGTCTTAGCTGGTTTTCAGGATATGCCAAAAGCACAGGATGCTATACTGCCAGTGAGGGAATGGTCTTGGTAGGTAGGTGAGAGCAAGCAGGCAAAGAGAGAGCCAGCTTCCTCCTTCCGTGTCCTTTATATAGGCTGCCAGCCAAGGGTACGGCCCAGATTAAAGGTGGATCTTTCCACCTCAAAAGATCTAGATTAAAAGTGGATCTTCCCACTCCAGATGATTTAAGAAAAAATAATCCCCTCACAGTCATTTGGGTCTTAGTTATTTCCAGATGTAATCAAGTTGACAACCAAGAATAGTCACCACAGTAAGGAATGGGTATTAAGATTAATAAATAACAGAAGATGATTTGTTTATGGATCTGGAACATTCTAACTCTTTACAATCACATAATTCTATAAAGTCAGCCAGCCTTGTAGACTCTTTAATGCATGTGTGACTTTTTATCCTGGAAACTAGTTCACAGGTAAATGTAGAAGTATATTCTTTCTGTTTTCAATTAAAAAAAAATAGTAGGGAGAAATTTTGGTCCCAGCTTATGTCTGGTAATCACCCACAAACCTATGAAGGTAGTAAAGACATAAGAGGAATTGCAGTTTCTCGGCTTAGGATATGAGAGGGTCGCTCTCAAACAGAAAGCAGCAGGCTGTCAGAAGATAGAGGAAGCAGCAGCAGAAATCACGCACTACACAGCCCTTTGTGAGAAAAGAAATCCAAAGCGAGCCAACCGATAGTGGCATGAGAGCCCCATTGTCTAGAAGATGAACTCTTCCCTGGTCTCAGTGATTTCCAGGGCTATGGCCAAGGACATCCCAGGGATGGAGAGATGCAGTAAGTGCAACATTTTTGCTCAGAGAAATGGAGTGCAACAAAAAGTAACTTTCTTCCTGCCTTGGTAACTTTCTTCCTGTCTCCGTTCTCTCTCCTGCTTCTCACTCAGTCTCGCTCTATGGAACAAGATCTCCCGACTCTTGGAGAAAGCCTGGGTGGTCCCACTCAGTTTCTAGCCCATTCCTCCAGACTCAAGAGTTTCCTTTTAGTAATGGAAATGTCCAGTGGAGCACAGTAATCAAACCCATGTTTCCCATTCACCTGCAAAGCTTGCCCATCGCGCATGCCCAAGAAGGAAACAGCATGGGGCAGCACTCTGCTGTCTCCCCACTCAGGATACCTCCTCAAACCATAGTTTTTGAAATTTTAAACTTTTTTCCCAACACTGAGGATTGAACTCCAGGCCTTGCACATACTGAGCAATCCCAGCCCGCCCTCCTAAGTTTGTTGTTGTTTTACTAAGGGTCTCACTAAGAAGACCAGGCTGGCCTTGAACTCTCTCAGTAGCCCAAGCTGGCCTCAACCTTGCAAGCCTCCTTTCTCAGCCTCTTCAACAGCTGGAACTACAGGCCTGTGCTCCCAAGGCCCTGAGGAGCTTCACTATTGCATCCCCCTACCCCTCAAAATGGCTGATAGATCTCCTGATCTCATTAGTGTGTGTGGTGGAAGAACATGGAGAGAAGTGTGGGGAGGACTCAGAAGAGATTCCTTGCTTGGTTGTCTTGCTATGGTTTTGGAATATAATGGTGTATATGTGTGTGTGGTATGTATGTATATGGTGGTGTATATACTATGCATATGTGTATACGTATGGTGTGTGTGGGGGGGGGTGGTATGTATGTGAATGGAGTGTTGTGTGGTGTGTGTGGTATGTATGTGTATGCGTATGGTGTGTGTGTGTGTGTGTGTGTGTGTGTGTGTGTGTGTGGTGTAAATCACAGTTAAACCTCAGGTGTCTTTCTCTGGGCACCATTCACTGTGTCTGGGGCACAGGGCCTCTCACTGGCCCAGAGGACACCAAGTAGTCTAGGCTCTGTTTGGCCAGCAAGTCCCAGGGATCCATTCTCTGGCCTCTGTCGCTGGATTACAAGTTTTTATTTTTAACCTGGTTTCTAGGGATCAAACTCAAGACCTGTGCTTGCAAGGCAGATACTTCAGTGACTGAACTTTGCACAGCCCTTGCTGGGCTTTTATATTTTTGTTCATTTTATTGTTGTTATTACTATTACAGATGTACACTGTTGTACCAAGCTTGTCTGTGGTATTTTGTTATTTGAGATACAATATCACATTTGTAGTCTAGGCTGGCCTCAGACTCAGGACCTTGCCCCTTCCTCAACCTCTCAAGTTCTGGGGCTACAGGTATCTGTCACTGTGCCTGGCTTGGCCTTAGGGTTTCACTGTCTGGTAAGTTTTCCAGGCTTTTCTCTGCTTAATTTTGTGATCTTTAGTAAAGTATGGCGAGGCCAGACAATTAAGACAGAGTTTGGAAGGAATTCAGGCTTATTTTACTTGTTTTCATCCCTGGAGGGAGCACAGACCACGTAGGCCACTCAAGGAACACAGATGAGTTTACAAGACAGCAGGAAAGAGGGAGCCATAACGAGGGAGACTGAGGAAGGCAAGGCCTGGCCGGTTTAAGATTTCCTAATCTGAGTGACTTCAGTGGGCACTGGAACACAGAAGCATCTCTGGTGGCCTCCCACATAGGTGTATAGTGGCCTGCAGTGTGAAGGTTCTATAGAGCAAGTGGTTTGGAACATGAGGTTCACAGCTGCCCAAAAACGAAATGACCAATCTCCAAATGCTTCAACACTACATTGACCCCCTCTATATCACAAATATTTTATGGGTTCTTTAAGACAAAGAAGACATAGAGACAAAGAGACATCAAAGAAGACCATTCTCATAGCCCCTTAATTCTCAGAAAGTGTTTTCTATCTGTGAGGGGATGGGGGAGAGAGACAGACAGAGACAGACTTGGAATCATGTAGTCCAAGCTGGCCTTGAACTCCCAAGTAGCCATGAATGACTTTGAACTCACCTTCCTGTCTCCTCCTCCTGAGGGTGAGTGTTACAGGGTCAATTACCATGCCTGGGGTCTGGAGTGAGGGGGTTGGGACTGACCTTAGAATACTAGCCTGGGCTCCTGTTTCTACCTCCCAAGAATTGGAGTCATAGGTGCATGTCACTGTGCATATTCTATCACATTTGAAGGCACTGCCAAAGTCCAAAGTCACCTTGCCTCTGCAAGAAGCCACATTAGGCAGAGCTCCTTTAGAAAAAGCTACAAACTAGGTCTCTACAGAATTTCTCGTATTGGGCACTGAATTTTACACAACTGAATATCTGCAAAGAAGAGCAGGTCACTGGGACCAAAGGGAGCAGCAAAGTCCAGGAATAAAGGACAAAGGCTTTCACGTGCTATTGAAGTTGGTGCACGTCCATCTTCGGGCTGAGCAAAGCGAGTCACTCAGCCTGGCTGCACAATTTAAAGGGATGCCATAAAATTCCGTGATCAAGGCAAATCCTACATGATGCAATATTTTTAAAATGTATTGACGTGTTGATACTGAACGCGGTTTCCATTTTGCCCAAGATGCCACATGACTCTCTGTTAACGCTGTTGGGCCATGATGTATGCGTTCGGCTCTCATAGCCTATGAGCTGAGGCTTGAGGACGAATCAAAGACAGAAGAGTACGTATGGACAGGGAACGCCCAAGGTGCGGTTTGTGAGACCGCTCCCCTGGTGTTTGCCGCCGTGACTGATGATGGCCCGAGCTATCACCAGGACAACTGCATTGAACTGACTCCTGCATGTTGACCTCTAAAGTGTGTGTGTGTGTGTGTGTGTGTGTGTGTGTGTGTGNGAGAGAGAGAGAGAGAGAGAGAGAGANAGANAGACAGACAGACAGACAGACAGACAGACAGACAGACAGACGTATCTGCAGTAAAAACAACTGAAGAGACACGTGGTGACTGGAGATGGGGTTGCAGTCAGAAGAGATGGCGTAGGGACACTAGAGCTGTCAGTGGGCAGACACTTGCTGAGATGCCTAAATCAAGACTTATGGGGTGCCAGTTGAAGACTTCAGGTTTCTCCTGAGGCTAGTGTATTATCTAAGTGAAGAATGACAGAACCTCGTCCAGACAGGTGTAGGCATGATTTCAAAGTCCAGATTCAGACCTCAGTTTCCCCACTTTACATAGTGAAGGTGAGGCAGCCCTCCCTGGGGGTTCGGAGGCCCAGCCCACTGAGCCACCGCACCACAAGGTTTCACAAGGAGGGCGGAGGAGGACCCGCCCTGGCTGCAGCTCTGGGGCTGGGACGATCGGAGCAGGGGCGGGTCGCGCGGGTGCCCTCACCGCTAGCCGCCCAATCGCCGTGGGCCCGCGGAGCCCCGGGGGGCTGGGGCAGCGGGCGGAACGTGCCGCGGCTGCGCCGACGCGCGAGCGCGGGGCCGGACCGGGCGGGTGCGCTCAGTCTGGCGGCGGCGGTGGTGCACGGACAGACAGACGTGTCGGGAGCGCAGCACCGCCCGCAGCCCAGCAATCCGGGCCGCGCCCGCCCGCCCGCCATGGTGTCGTGGATCATCTCCAGGCTGGTGGTGTAAGTGGCCTCTTCTCCTGTGTCCCTTCTTCTCTTCTCTCCCGATCCCCACGTCCCCTTAGGGCCGCGCGCCCCTGCAAACCACCAGCCCCGGGTCGCTAGCTATTAATACCCGGCGGTCGCTAAATTTAGCAGGTACAGTAGCTGCCTGGGGACGCGGGCAGCGCGAGGCGGCGTAGGACGCGCGACGCTACTGACCCATGGGTAGCCGCGGGCGCAGGCGGCGCCTTGCAGGGAGACCGGGGCGTGGGTCCCCGTACGATGGTGGAGTTGCCGGGGCTGGGCGATGGGTCTCGCCTTCTCTCTGTTGCTTTGTTCCATTCCGGGTGGGGCGGATTTGCAGAGGCCCCGAGTGGGTGCTCCACGCGTCTCTCTCCTTTGGAAGAAAATGCCTTGGGCTCGCCTGCCACCGCGCTTTGTCGGGTGAAAATGACATACAGTCTAGACAAGCGAGGGGCGCTGCCTGAAGGGGTCAACGCGGAGATGAGTAGCCAGATGGATGTGGGGCACTCAATGAAGTAGGGAAAATACTCCTTTTTAGGTTTTTCAAATAGACAGAGGCAAAGGCAGGTGGCAAGTATATTAGTATACATCTTGCAGTAGATGTCTTCGTTCCTCTTGCCTGCTCTCCTTTGCAGGGGTTTGAGAGACAGGGGCTCTCTAGGAATGCAGGGGGAAATTTCCAAGTGACAGACAGCACCCCTTCCCCCCACCCAAGGGCGGTGGCAGTGACACCTCCCAGGCGGTGCAGGAGAGCAGAGTCATCTGGGGTGAGGCCTGTATGAAGTCCTTGGGGGATGTGTGATGGGGACTTTTGTTTTATTTTCAAGGTTCTTGCCTCTCACCTTTCTTACCTGTATCTGGACGGTTGATTTAGCACGTGCTCAGGAGACCTGGGACTGAAATGGGTCTGGAGGGGACTTGGGTGAGGAACACGTGCCCAGCATTTTCTTTGTCTAAGAAAGAGGGGCTATTAACTCCCTTTGACAGTGCAGGGCACACACATCTCTTTTCTCCTCTTCTGGACCGATTTGCAAAGCTGTCCAGGAGAGCCGTCTTTAAAGTCCTGGCCATTGTCTCCCAGGCATCACTCTGCCCGCTGTTCCCAAAGCCCACCAAGTTACTCCACAAGGGTCTCTCCAACAGCTGTTGTCAGCTGCTGAGGGTTTGTTCTGTACCTTCAGGTGGCATGTGAAATATTTCGATTTCTGTGGCATGGCTGGCATCAATAACAGGGAAACCACTGGCCGGCATGCCTTGCCACGCCTGATGTCTGACTAATGCTTGTCTTCTTCGCGGTGTCAGTTTCTTTCCTGAAAGGGTCCTGAGGTCTTTGGATTTGCTAGTGACCCCTGGAGGACCTCAGGGAAGGACAATGGGGCACTTGCTTGCCTGGTGGGCTTTCTCTATAGGTTCTCAACCAGGATCATGCAGCCATTCTGGTTTTCTTGTCATCTCCCACATAGCGGGTAACTGAAGGGGGGGGAGTAAGAAAGATGCAGGATGTTGGGAGGGGTTGCAACAATGTGTTGGTATCTTCTGAAGCAACCACACCTTGAAGAACTAAGACTTCTGATGACGTAAATGACCAAGAGAATTGCTCCCAGTCTATAGCTACCCTCTAGCACCAAAGGTTGGTGGGATTTGAAGGACCTTGAAAAGGTCAAGGATTCTTCCTACCCTGCCCCTAATCCACAACTTAAACCCAACAGGAATTATTAACACCAGTTTCAATCACCTTTCTACTTCAAATTAATAAACCCGTTATATTGTTTCAGCTGGTGTAAATAAACCAAAATCCAGCTACATCTCTGCTGCAGAAGGAAAATCTCATGGTAATATAAGGGAGTTATAGTCTTTAAGAATATTACTTTTTCTTATATGTGTGTTTTGATTCAGCTCAATATTCTACATAGGTAAAGGTACATTTTATGGTGCAGTGCCAAGGCATGGGGCTGGGATATTGTGTTTGGAATCAAGAAAATAAATGGTTCAAAATCCAAACCTGCCTCTTGCCAGCAGATCCTAGTTCATAGCCCTGATTCCAACAGCTCTCAGTTCCCAAGCTAATGCACTGCACATTACTGTTGCAGAGGTTTCAATCACATGTGACATGTGGATTCCCGAGCACTGTGGAGAACACTAAATCAGGGGTGATTTCCACCGATCCTCAGGGTACACTGCAAAAGGATGTAAGCACTATAAGAGGATGAACAGCTTCCTCTTATTTTATACATTGGGGTTCTAGAGGAAACTAAATTTGGACAACATATAGGTTTACTGCTAATAAAAAAAAATCTCTACTCCAGTCCTCCCCCCTCACCTATAGAACTGCAGAGGGAATGCACCTTGACCAAGGTCAAAAGACCAGAAGAAGATGAATTCAGGATGTTCAGAGTGGTGGATCCATAGCCAAGGGCCCCTGATGGTTATACTGAGGCTATCCCTTTAAGGCTCCCTTAGCCCTCTGGTCTGAACTTGTGCTACAATTTTGTTCATGAATCCCATTTCCTTCCTGTGAGCAGTCTTTCCAAGGTTTTGTAACTACATCAAAGAGTATTTAAGGAAGACCGATCACTGTGTTTGAGGATGGAGAGGGGGTGTCTTCCTGTCTTTATGGTCCCAGTCATCCAACTGGGACAAGCTGCTGCTGCTGCTGCTGCTGCCGCCGCTGCCACCGCCGCCACCACTGCTGCTGCTGTCCTTTCTGCCACTGGCCATGAGTGTTGTGAGGGCTGATCTCCTCCACAGCTCCTTGTCCCCCCCAAAGGCAACAGCTCCTGCCTCTCCCCCGTTTCCATCCCCCACCTCCCACTTTAAATTAAGTACCTGACTTCTAAGCCCACTCAGCAAACATTGATTTTGTTGACGGAACCCAGAGGCACTGGGTACAAGGAAGGAGCCTGGTCCGTGCTGTCCTGTGACGATGGGCGTCTCTGGGCATCAGGGCAGCTTGTGTCCAGTGGACACAATGAGTGAACATTGGTTTGACAAATTTCCTTCTGGTCACCCATGTTCCTCCTGACTCCCTGGGCTCCCTTAGGGAGAACTTACCAGAGTCAGTGTAGCAGCAAGGTGGACCTTGTTGGACTGAACCTGCTTAGTGTCTTCATGGGCATGGAGATCACTTAGAAATTGCCTGCCTGCCTCTTTATTTGTTCTTAAACAGGGCCTTGTGTGTCAAGGCTGGACTCAAACTCTGTGCACGCTAGGCAAGCACTGTACTACCTGAGCCAATCCACAGTTCTCGCCTCTTTTCAAACATGTAGTTTTCTCTACAAATAACTCAAGGCCTAAACATGAATGAAGTTCACACTGGGAGACGATGCTCATGGGTAAACTGATGGAGGGGAACACAGAGGCTGCTCTGTGACTTGGGAGAATGTGCCCTTTTTAAAGTATCCCAAGAAGCAAGTACTCATTGTCTCTGGCAGAATTTTGGCCAAAGTCCAAATGTTGGCAGCATGGACCCAGAGCCTCCTACGCAGTGTGTGGTTACAAGACGAAAGTCACTCCTCACTACGGGAGAAAAGAATCTTCATTCAGTGAAAATTTGTGAATATCTAATGGGTATACTGGGAAAAAAAAAAAAGAGTTATTTCTTCCTCGCACTGTTTCTAGGATCACTTCTTTTCTTTGCTGTGCTGAGGATGGAACTCATGGTCTTGTACATGATGGGCAAAGGCTAGGCAAGGGCTAGGCAAGGACCACAAAGGGACTAGGCAAAGTCTAGGCAAGGAAGGGCTAGGCAAAGGCCCTACTACTGGCTAAACCTACAGTCCTGCCTTAGTTAGGGTTTTACTGCTGTGAACAGACACCATGACCAAGGCAAGTCTTATAAAGGACATTCAATTGGGGCTGGCTTACAGGTTCAGAAGTTCAGTCCATTATCATCAAGGTGGGAACATGGCAGCATCCAGGCAGGCATGGTACAGGAGGAGCTGGGAGTTCTACATCTTCATCTGAAGGCTACAAGCAGAATACTGACTCCCACATGGTTAGGAGGAGGGACTTAAAGCCCACTCCAGTGGACTTTAAGTGGACAGTGACACACTTCCCCCAACAAGACCACACCTCCAAATAGTGCCACTCCCTGGGGCAAGCATATTTAAACTATCACAAGCCCCTTTGCAGATTTTTTTTTAAAACATTAGTTTCTGAGGCTTGGAACACAGGTCATTTTTTAAAGAGTCTTTGTCTAGCATACACTAAACTGTGCATCTCATAAACATGATATGACATCCCAATAATCCCTGTACTGAGAAGATGGAGACAGGAGTCAGGAGTTGAAGAATATCCTTGTCAAGTTTAAGACCAGCCTAGAACACAGCAAACCCTATCTCAAAACAAAACAAGGGGCCAGTAAGATGTCTCACTTAGTAAAATGGGGCTTGCCCCTAAGACTGATAACTTGAATTTGATTTCCAGGTCCCACGTGGTGGTGGAAGGAGAGAGCCAATTCCCAAAAGTTGTCCTCTGAGCTCCACACAATGAGCCATTTCATGTGTCTATATAGTCCCACAAAACAAAATCTAATTTAAAAAAATAGGGGCTGGTAAGGGGGCTCAGCAGGTAAGAGTACCTTCTGCTGGGCCTTGCAACCTGAGTTCAATCCCTGGAACCCATGGTCAAAAGAAAGAGGTTGTTCTCTTACCTTAGTGTGGTACGCACATGCATAAGATGTGGTAAGCCCTTTACAAATTAAAGCAAACCAAAATGTTAGCTTTAGCAAAGTACAAAGTGAAGCTGAAGTCTGGCTGGCTCCCAGGAGGATTTGGAGTACGGCAGTATTCATTCTGGGTCAGGGATGTGAAGGAGAGGAGACTGGAAGAAATGCCTGTGGGCTGTCCTTGGCTGTTCCCCTTACTGGTACAAAACAAATGGAAAGAGACTGAGAATCCTCAAACAGAAGCCCGCCTTTCTTTGCTCTTAAAATCTGGAATGCAGAAAAATAACCCAGCTAATAGAGGGTTCAGGTTCATTGGGGATCTATTTCCTGGTACAGCTGTATGGGACATTGTAGAAACTGGATGAATGCTTTAGTCACATTGGGAGAGGAAGGGTGCTGGCTTGGACGACAGCCTGTGGGTTCTAGACTCCACAATTATCCTTCCCAGTGCTAGATAGAGTCCAGAGTTGGGGGCCCCACTTCCTATCTGAGAGATTAAACCTGAGGGGTCACCTGAGAGATGATGGCCAACATCACCTGGGAGGCCCTACTGTCCTCAAGGGAGTGAAAGTAGCAGCTTAGGTGCCACTCCTGCCGAGCTGCCCCTCTTGGTTCCCTAACCCTGCTTGTGTGCTGAGAAGGGACACATGTCTCACGTACAGAACATCAGGTTGGGCGGGTTACACAACCACTCAGAGGAGAGTGGATGGGACCTGACTGGAAACAGAAGCTGGTATGACAGGAGTTATTGATCCTGGAGTAGATTTCTAAGAACTCACTAAGCTGGGTGGTGGCAGTGGTGCCACATGTCTTTAGTCCCAGCACTTGGGAGGCAGAAGGCGGCCAGCCTGGTCTACAGAACAAGTTTCAGGACAGCCGAGGATGCACAGAGAAACCCTACCTTAAAAACAAAAAACAGGGCTGGAGAGATGGCTCAGTGAAAAGAGCGCCAACTGCTCTTCTGAAGGTCATGAGTTCAAATCCCAGTAACCACATGATGGCTCACAACAACCATCCTTAATGAGATCGGATGCCCTCTTCTGGTGTGTCTGAAAACAGCTACAGTGTACTTACAGATACTAAATAGATCTTTTAAAAAAAGAGGAAGAGGAAGAAGAAGAAAAAAGAGAGACAGAGAGAGAGACAGGGAATTGGAGAGACAGAGAGAGAGAGAAGAGGAAGGAAGACAGACCACACTAGGACTTGTTCTTGTGAGCATATGAAACAGAACCACTAGTCCATGTGTCTCCCCTGAGAAGGTTGCTAACTCTAGCAGCATCTGAGCATACCCAAGGCTAAGCCCCCAGTGCTGTGTATCCCCTTAGCTCTACCTTCAAAACACTCCCCAATCCAACCATGACTCCAATCTATTTAACACCCTGCTTCTTTTTATTTGTTTATTTATTTATTTATTTATTATTTTCTTTATTTACATTTCAAATGCTATCCTGAAAGTTCCCTATACCCCCCCCCCTGCCCCTGCTCCCCTACCCACCCGCTCCCACTACTTGGCCCTGGCCTTCCCCTGTGCTGGGTCATATAAAGTTTACAAGACCAAGGGGCGTCTCTTCCCAATGATGGCTGATTAGGCCATCTTCTGCTACATATGCAGCTAGAGACTCGAGCTCAGAGGGTACTGAACACCCTGCTTCTTAATGTTCACTTGAACCATTGATGTGGCTTGCTGGCAGTGGGCAATGCCCTGGGTTTGCTCTCCAGCACCACCACGCAAAACAAACAAACAGACAAACAAACAATTCAGGAAAGCTCTCCAAAGCTTTCCCACTTCAGTCCCTGGCCCTCTAATGATTTATTTAAAGTGGTCAAGAATGTAGCCAGGCACAGTGGCACAGTGGCGCAGTGGCACAGTGGCGCAGTGGCGCAGTGGCGCTGTGGCGCAGTGGCACAGTAGCACAGTGGCACAGTGGCACAGACCTTTAGTACTAGGACTTGGGAGACAGAGGCAGGTTGATCTCTGTGAGTTTAAGACCAGCCTGGCCTACAGGTCAAGCTCCAAGCCAACCTAAATAGTGAGACTTGACCTAAAATGAAAATTTGATTTCTGTTTCTGGAAATACTGCTGGGGGGTGGGGGTAAGCCTGAAAACTTTTCCTTAATAGAAGTGAATTAGAAAATTAAAAGAAATTCTAAGCCAGGCAGGGTCATTCACAACTGTAATCTCAGCACTCAGGAGGCTGAGGCAGGAGGATTCCCACTTGTTTGAAGCCAGCTTGAGTTACATAGTAAATCCAAGGTAGTCTGGACTCAGAGTGAGACCATGTTTCAGAAAGCAAAAATAACAAACAAAGCTTCTAAAACTATGAGACAAAAATATAACAGCATACCTTACACGGTATAGCTGAGGGTTTGGTTTTGTTTTTTTAAGATTTATCTATTTTATGAATTTAAGTGCTTTGTTTATATGTATACCAGAAGAGAGCATCAGATTCCATTTCAGATGGCTGGTAAGCCACCATGTGGTTGCTGGGAATTGACCTGGGGACCTCTAGATGCGCAAACAGTGCTCTTAACCACTGAGCCATCTCCCCAGCCCTGTAGCTGAGCTTCTAAATAACAAAGGAAAAGACCCCAAGTCAGGCAGTTAAGACATTTGAATTCAAGCCCCGGTTTCCATTCACTGGTGAAATGACCCCATCAATTTTTCAAAGATGACATTACAAATCATTCATCTTTATGTCCATGGTACCCAGCATAGGGCCCAGCACCAAGGAAGTGATCAATAATGGACACCAAATTGATTAATAATTCAGCCAAGTGATGAATGAATGAATCGTCTTGAGGAAGGATGGGAGTTGGTTCTTTAATGTCCCCAAAGGCCCATGTGATGAAAAGCCATGTTTGTGCCTAGTGCCTGAGGAGACCAGAAGAGCGGGTCAGGCCCCTTGGTGCTGAGAATTAACCTGGATCCTTTTGCAAGACCAGCAAGTACTCTTAACTGCTTAATCATTCCTCAGCCCTGACTCCCCTGTTTCTTGAGACAGGATTTCTCACTGGCAGAGTCTGTCAAGCAGGCTAGGCGGGCTGTCCTGTGAGCTCCAGCACTGGGTTTACAAGCATGTGCCACCATGCCTAACTTTTTTAAAACCTGGCTTCTGGGCATGGAACTCTGATCTTCATTACTGCAAAGTGAGCATTTACCAACCAGGCTATGCCCCCAGCTCTTGTTGTGGCTTTGTTTCCTGTTTCCCTGAACCCTTAATGAGACTAAGTTATTAAGGCTGTGTGTTTTTGGGCTGTTTATGTTCTCTCTCCTGGGAAGTGCCTGTTGAAATGTGGCCAATGTTCCCGTACTTTCTCCCTTCCTGTAGTAGGAGTTCTTTAAATGTCCTGCATGTTATTCTGCTGGCATCTTTGTGTTACAAATGTCACCTCTTCCATTTTCTTTGTGATATATTTTGATGTGCAGAATTTCTTGGTATTCATGTCATAGATTTATCAACTCCTTTGATTCATAGCATTGTTAAATATTTATTTATCCCATGTGTATGTGCATGTGTCTGAGTGCTCAGAGAAGCCATGGGCTCAGAGGTGCCCTTGGAAGCCAGACGATATGATTCCCTGGGATGGGGATTTCCAGATGTGAGCCCTCCAGTGAGGATGCTGGGAACAGAAGCCCGCTCCTTTGCAAGAGCAGCACATGCTCTTCACCTCCACCTGCCAGCCCCATCTCCAGCCCCTACTTGCAGGATTGCTGTTGCCTACGAAGCCTTCCCTCCCTGAACTCACAAGGCTACTGTATTGTTCCTGACAGTCCTACAATCTCCCTATTCACATGTCGACTTCTGACCCATCCTGAGCTGGGTTTATGTACCACAGCAAGCAGGTGCCTGTTTCTTCCCCATGAAGAACAGACAGCCCAGTAGCATGTACTAGAGGGTAGTCCTTTCTCTGCACTTCTGCAGTGTCCAACCTACCATAAACTGGTTTCCCAAGTGTGTGGGTGTTTCTGGACTCTGCTCTATCAGTGAGCGCTTTGTCTGGATTTACACCAGCATCATACTTTTAATTACCAAGGCTTATGGAAAGCCTGAGATCTGGCATGGCAGTTTTTCACCTTGTTCTCCAGGAATGTCTTAGTGTTTGCTCCTTCGTGTGTGTGTGTGTGTGTGTGTGTGTGNGNGAGAGAGAGAGAGAGAGAGAGAGAGAGAGAGAGAGAGAGAGAGTAAAATAATGAAAAGAAGATATTTAAGTTCTCCTTTACCTCAGAATTATCCATTGTTTTAAAAGAGAAAGTGTACTGTAGTGTAGTGCAGTATACTATACCATAGTATAGTATAAGGTACTATAGTGTACTGTAGTAGTGTCCTGTACTGTAGTGTACTATAGTGTGGTATACTGTACTGTAGTATACTGTAGCATAGTATATTGTAGTGTGCTACAGTGTATTGTAATATAGTATAGTATACTGTAGTATAGTATAGTGTACAGTAGCATAATGTAATGTACTGTACTATAGTGTAGTATAGTATAGTATAGTATACTGTAGCATAGTGTAGTGGACTGTAGGGTACTATAGTGTAGTGTGCTGTAGTATAGCGTACTGTAGGGTACTGTAGTATATTCTTCTGTAGTGTAGTATAGTGTACTATAGTGTAGTATACTGTAGTTTACTGTACAGTACTGTAGTGTACTGTACTGTAGTGTGCTATAGTATAGTAGAACATACTGTAGGGTACTGTAGTATATTCTTCTGTAGTATAGTGTAGTGTCCTATAGTGTAGTATACTGTGGTTTACTGTAGTTTACAGTACTGTAGTGTAGTAAAACATGGTGTAGTGTGGTATACTGTAGCATAGTGTATTATACAGAGTATGAGTGCCCACGGAGTCCAGAAGAGAGCACTGGATCTCCAGGAGCTAGAGTTACAGGCGAGCCATCTGACAAGGACACTGGAGACCACACTCTGTGGGCATAAGCTCACAACCCTCTTTAGTCCCTATTTAGATCATCTTTAATGACTTTCAATACATTTTACTTTAGTTTTGAAACAAATCCTCACACAATAGTCCAAGCTGACCTGAAACTCACCACATAATCAAAGATACCCTTGAACTCACGGCCTGGAATTATGCCCCTGCTTCAGCGTCCTTCCTGACTCACAGGTCTGACTCGCTATGCCTGGCTAATTTCACCCTTCGTGCTGTGAATGCCATGCCAGCCGTTTGTTTGGTTTACTCTCTGGTGTTTGGTGTTTGTCACTGCCAGAATTTACTGTCTTAGAGAACTTGTTATTTTCCAACATGATTATTAGGCAATACAGTCTTGATAAACGCTAGATTCTTGAGGGTTCTCACCTAGCGAGAACTTCTGTCTTCCGAGGATAGTGCACTGCTTGTCTTTCCAGTCATGACTCCTTTCCCTCCCTCACAGCATGGGTAGGTCCCTCAGTGCCTGAGACTAAAAGTGGGGAAGGCAGACATGTTTGCTTTGTTCCTGATTTAAGAAGAAATGTTTCTGGATTTTCACATGCTATTTGGTTTCTTTTCTTTTCTTTTCTTTCTTTCTTTCTTTCTTTCTTTCTTTCTTTCTTTCTTTCTTTCTTTCTTTCTTTTTTTTTTTACACTCCAGATTTTATTCCCCTCCCAGTCCATGCTCTGACCATTCCACATCCCATACCTCCTCCCCACCCCCCTGTCTCCACGAGGATGTCCCCCACCCTACCTCTAAACTCCTTGGGCCTCCAGTCTCTTGAGGGTTAGGCGCATCTTCTCTGACTGAACCCAGACCTGGCAGTCCTCTGCTGTATATGTGTTGGGGGCCTCATATCAGCTGGCGCATGCTGCCTGGTTGGTGATCCAGTGTCTGAGAGATCTCAGGGGTCCAGGTTAATTGAGACTGCTGGTCCTCCTACAGGGTCCACCTCCTCCTCAGCTTCTTCCAGCTTTTTCCTAATTCAACCACAGGGGTCAGCAGCTTCTGTCCATTGGTTGATTGTAAATATCTGCATCTGACTCTTTCAGCTGCTTGTTGGGTCTTTCAGAGGGGAGTCATGATAGGTCCTTTTTTGTGAGTGCTCCATAGCCTTAGTAATAGTGTCAGGCCTTGTGACCTCCCCTTGAACTGGATCCCACTATGGGTCTGTCACTGGACCTTCTTTTCCTCAGGCTCCTCTCCATTTCCATTCCTGCAGTTTTTTCAGACAGAAACAATTATAGGTCAGAGGTCTTGCTGCACGGTTTTCTAAAATGACCACTTTAAACTAGTTGGGTGCCAAGCAAAAAATAGCAGATGTGTTCAGCCGCTCAATAGATATATATGGCTGATGTAACACACAAGCACAAATTTTCCTAAAAATATTGAGGATTCCTAAAATAAATAAGGAGTTCTAAAAGAATATCAGCCTAAGAAGAGACTGTGGAGACTCCTGTAAAGATATTGAATGAAGCCAGAGTGCTCACATCTGTAATTCCAGCACTCAGGGAAGCAAGACATGAGTTCAAGGCTAACCTTGGCTACAAAGTATGTTCCAAGACAGCCTGAACTGAAGAGGGAGATCTTAAGTCACATCAGAACTAACCGCATCCTCTTTCACTGAGGCCAGATAAGGCAGCTCAGCTAGGGGAAGGGGATCTAATTGCAGGCAACAGAGTCTTAAGTCAAAGACAGCCCCAATTGCTCCGATTATTAGGGGATCTACATGAAGACCAAGCTGCCCATCTGCTACATCTGTGTAGGGAGCCTAGGTCCAGGCCATACAGACAGGGCAGAGTGGAAGGAACCCCAGGGAGAGGAGGGAATGAAAGCAGGAGGGTGATACTTTGAGGAGAGGTCAGAGGAGGCTGCAATTGGAAGGTAAGGTAAATAAATAAATCAAGTAATGAAAAACAAAACAAAACAAAAAAAACTTGAAAATAAAAAGGAGTGAGACCTTATTTTAAGAAAGAAACAAGCCAACACACACACACACACACACACACACACACACACACACACACACACACCAAAAAAAGAAACAAAGAAGGAGAAAATAAAAAAGCAAAGGAGAGAAGGAATTAATCAGTCATTTAAAATATTTCCATAAAAAAGCATGTGGCCCCAGTAGCCTTACTGGCAGGTTCTGCTCACTAGTCCAAAAAGAAATCAATCTTGCAGAAAGGCAAATGAAGGCTTAATGGTAAAATTAATCTGTGCCCTTTGCCACTTGGCAATCTAGGGACAGTCTCACTAGAGGCACTAAATAAAATATAATATATTCATTCACATTGTCTATTTTTAGCAAAGTATCATTTAATTTTTAAAATTGCATCTATGTATTTGTGTGTACATGCATGTGGAGGTTAGAGGACATCTCTGGGAGTTGGTTCTTTCCTCCCACCAGGGACGGAGGACAGGTCATCAGGTGTGGAGGCAAGCGGTTTATCTGCTGACCCATCGCAGCAGCCCACATTGTTGAGTTTTGTCTGTCTGACTTTCTTCCCTTCCTTTCTCCCTCCCTTCCTTCCTCCCTCCCTTCCCTCCTTCCCTCCCCCCCTCCTTCCCTCTCCCCTCCCTTCCTCCCTCCCTCCCTTCCTTTGATAAAGTCTCACCACATAGCCCAGACTGCTGTGGAACTCACCATGGAGCCCAGGCTAGCCTAGGATTTGTCATTCTCTTGCCCCACCTCCTAAATGCTTAGTTTTTAGGTGTAATTTTTACAATTTTTATTATATAATAGAAATCCTATTTTGGTCTGGCAATAAAGCTTGTTGATGTGATAGCTCTTCCTTCAAATATGTTTGGCATACTTATTTTATACTCTGATTTTGATAGTTCTAGCACCTAAAACTTTTTTTTTTGAAACAAGAATGCACTTTAGCTAAGGCTGAACTCACTCTGTAGACCAGGCTGACATCAAACTCATGTCAACACCCCTGCCTCAGCCTCCTTAGTACTAGGATTATAGGTGTGCGCCATCATACTTGGCTCCAATGCTAATTTTAAATTTTAAATTGATTTATCTTTGGGGGAGGCTGGGGGAGCCATGGCACACACGTGGAGGTCAGAAGACAACTTTTCCTACCATTGTGTGACTCTGAGCATCAAACTGGGGTCACCCTCCCACTGCCCCCCTATGCCATTTTTGACCATTTTCACTGTCTCTTCTCCCATTGTCTCTTAACCAAAGTGCATTGTGTGCTCATGTGTGTTTGTTTGATTCACTGAGTTTCTATGCCTTGGGACTTTATTATAGGACTTCTTGGAGGCCTGGATTAGAGGTGAACTCTGCCAGAACTTGGGCTGTGTGCGTAGGGACTCTTACAGTACTGCACAATGAGAAAGCAAACTTTAGGATCCCCGCAAGAGCCACAGACTATCTAAAAAACACCTCAGTGTCACGCATGGGAAAAGTCCCTTCAAGCTGTTGCTCAGGGGAGTCTAAGAGACTCCCAAAACAATGGAGTTGTCATTGCCCTTGGTTGCCCGCTCTAGGACTTGAAAGTAAGACCTTACTGCTAAAGATGCCACATCTTATAGACACAAAACGGGGAGGAATGGAGCTGGAACTGACTGGAAAGTCTTCTCCCTGAGGACTGGCTTGGTCTCAGCGTATCAGAATGTCTATGCAAGTTGCTGAGGGAGAGGGGTCCTGAGTAGTCCTGCCCAACAGTAACACATGACTCAGGTCAACGACTGCTCTGGCAAGAGAGTCATGGTGGCGCAATAGTGGCTCTTTTGTCATGGGGGTTACCAACAATTGTCAATTAGACTTTGGAGCCTCTCAACAGGAGAGAACTGACACTGGCCTTTTTATTTTTAACTACCTGACTGACATAAACTTAGGTGCAAACTTTAATGAGAGCAAACTTTTATAGTCTCAGGAGAAACTTTTTTTTTTTAAGCCAATGTCACTGCTAAAGAATGTACTTAGATGCAGGTGAACTATTTTTCTTTAGATCACCCTTTTCCTGATAATGAGGTTCTTTTGTATATTTTTATTATAGCTTTACTTATTTAATTATTTTAAGAGCATGTGTATGTATACATGCTGTTCACCATGTGGGACCCAGGAATTGGTCTCAAGTAATGTTTGTTAGCAGGCTCCTTTACCAACTGAGGTCTTTGATCATGGAGTTCTTTGGAGTCAATATTTGTTCCCTGAGGCTGCTATGACAAAGCCCCATGAGCTACATGGCCTAACATGAGAGAAATTTATTCTCACAGTGCTGGAGCCAAGAAAGCTGAAGTTAGTTAGTGTGGGTGGGGCCAGCCTTGTTGGAACTGGGGGCTCCGGAGGGGGGGATTCCTGCACCCGAGGGACTGTCAGCAGCACTGCCTTCCTCTGCCTCTGTTGCCACCTGACCTCTTCACATGTCTGTCTCCTATCCTCTTTGAAGAACTCCAGTCACACTGGATTTTAACCCTCTGTAATGGCATTGCCTTTACCCTGTTTCCAACCAAGCTCATATTCAAATGGAGGTCAGGACTTTTGCAAGGTAACCCTACGTTAATATGCTTGCTTAGCAAATTGTTTATACTGACTACATCTTCAAATCCAAAAAATCTTCAAAATTCATAAAAATATCGGAAAACCAGTGCAGCAGTGTATTATTCTTACTACAACAGCAACACTATTCCTTTCTGCATAAATACACATGTTATTTCCCACAGGACCATCTGACAGTAGCTGCAGACATCCCCAGTGAGCTTGTCACTCAAGGACAGGGTTATTGCCCTATGCCGGTGGCGTTTAGATGTGTTCCTCTCCATGCTTCTTATACTTAAAAAAACAAACAAGTCGGGGGAGAATGTTCCTTTTCCCCAAAAACTTTTGATTATCTAGCTGTAGCTTTCAGGTTTTACCACATTAAAATGAAAACTGAGGCATTCTGGAGTATGTATTTATGTTTGAATTTTTGAGACAAGGCATCATTTGGCCCAGGCTGCCCTTGAACCTGCTATGTAGTTAAGGATGTCTTTCAATTCCTGATCCTCCCTCCTCTATCCTTTAAGTGGTGGGATTGTGTGTGTGTACCACCAGACTTCCTTTAAAACGTGTTTATAAGCTAATTTAAAATAAAGGGCGAGTTGGATGGCTCATCAGGCAGAGGCAGTTGCTGCCAAGGCTGGCTACCTGAGTTTGATCCCAGGGACCCACGTGATGAAGGGAGAAAAGAACAGCTCCCCATAGTGTCCTCTGGCCTCACACAAGTAACATGCCAAACACTAGCATCCACCTAACACATGCTCCGGTGGAGAGAGAGAGGGAGAGAGAGAGAAAATAAATACATTCTCATTTTAGAAAGAAAATCACATTTACCAGAATACAAAGTGTTAAGGAGGTCATTTTTCCTCTCTTCACGTCTCTTTCATAGCGAGGTTGGTTGCCATGTGAAATCTGAAACCTTGTTAATGAGGGTTGATCTCTGCTTCACTTTAAATGGATCTTCTATCCACACATAATAACATCACGCTTTGGTCACTTGGAAACTATGACATGTTTTATTACTCAGCATAAGGAACGAAGTTCATAAATATCACCTTTAATCTCATCAGAAAAGTCCTTAAGGGCTGCAGAGGTGGCAGTGAGGTGTTTACTGAGCAAGCCTGAGGCCCTGTGTTCTCTTCCCAGCATCCTTGTTGTCTCTCACCTCAGTACTGAGGAGGCAGAGATGGTAGTATCCTTGAGGCTTGCTAGCCAGCCAATCTGACTGAATTGATGAGCTCCAATTTGTCTTAGGAAATAAGGTAGAGGGGCTAGTGAGATGTCTTATCAGGTAAAGGGAGTAGCGACCTGAGTTCAGTCACTTTTGAGTTTCAGAACCCACATGGTGAACTCTTCAAAGTTGTCATTGACCTACACACACATATACCGGGTGACTGTGCACATGCATGTAGGCACTCACACACACACAAACACACATAAATTAAATGGCCTTTTTCGGCTATATGTAACTGGGTGAGCACTCTACAGAAACTACATCTCCATCCCCAAACCTAAACAGTTGCTGAAATATTTGCCGCAGTTGTTTTCTGTGTTGGAGTAAGTCAGGATATCCTGTCAGATGCTGGAAACTATTGTCCCTTTTCTATCTTCTGTGTTTGAGGTTTGAAGATACCATTTTTATTGTAAAGTATAAAATACTGACTCAAAGATGTCTGGAACAACACTGGCTCCTAAGGAGTCTTGGTCCAACAGCTCAGCCCTGGTACCAAATTAGCAGCTTTTCTGTTCTGTCCTCTTCAGCACTTGGTGGCTCCTATATAAATAGGGCGTGACTCATGGCAACCAATGGGCTTTGGATTCATCTTTATCTAGGAGAGTCCTGAGAGTCTCCTTATAGAAGAAGGCAAGATGCTTCTTCTACAGAAGTTCCCCAGAAAGCATCTTCTAGTTTGGTCACCAGTCTGTCCTTCTACCATTCCTGTGGCAGAGAAATGGGATATGCCAAGTGACTTAAAGCAGCAGGACCCACCAAACATCTGAGGATCAGCTTCTCTAAGCACAGGGGCTACAGGAGTTGAGGGGGCAGGGCAGAGGAGGAGAGAATATTTGTGGGTCCCTTTCCAAAGTAAAAACCAGCTGCATGGTGGGCTACGGAAACTGCAAACACCTACAAAGGAATCCGTCCGTATCCACAATACTATAAAACACTTCACTGGGTTAGCAAGATGGCTCATTCAACAAAGGCACTTGCTGCCAAGCTTGGTGACCTGAGTTTGATCCCTGGGACTCAACGTGGTGGAAGGAGAAGACTGACTCCCACAAGTCGTCCTCTGACTGTCACATGTGCTGTGACACTCACGTGCCCACTCTACCACAGCTTTACTGAGTCCCTGCAGTGCAGCAGATACTGCACCACACAGCTTTTCACAATGCAGCAACTGCACATAGCTTCATAAGCCACCACTGTGGGTGAGTATAGGTGACAGGAAGATCTGCAGTCACTGGTATCATGGCATTTCCTATGTAAAGCCCTATAATTTCATACAAGGTCAGCATGACAGCGTCTTTCCCAAATGATGGACTTATAACCCGGAGTTTCATAACCTTCCCTGGGCCATCCTTCCAGTCAAATGCAGCCAAGTCACGATGAGGTCAGAAGCATCATCTGGCCCCGGACTGAGTAGGACTCTTGATTATAGATTCAGGTCCCTGCTGAGCTGTGACACCCTGGTCAAATAACTGAGCTTCTCAGAGCCCCACGGGGCCCCATGGGACCGTACCTCCTGCTGGGCAAGATCTCTAATTGCTCACTCATGCCAACGTCAAATCTCCAGAAGTGGCCATTGCTCAGAGCTAAGCAAACCCTCTCAGCCTCTCTCTAGCATCTCAGGGAACCTCGGGGCCTTTGATGTTTATTGTGAGGAGCTGTTGAAGACAAGAGCCCAGGGGAGAATCCTCAGAAACTGTCTCCCCTTGCTCCCTCTGGGGAATAGAAACAGGCGAGAAAGTCAGGCTTAGCAGGCCAGTGGTGACTGTGGCATTTGCCCACACAGGCCAGGAGGACACACTTAGGGACTGCCGGCAAGGCCTTAACCACATCCCTTTGTGACAGGCTAGCCCTTTTGCTGGACTTTCTATCCTGAATGGCTCAGCTCTAGCCAGCCTGCTCAGTCTACATGAACTAGCCCCGTCTCAGAGAGGCTGGGATCCAAAGTCTGAGGTCATCCTGGACCAGCCCATCCCCTGCAGTATCCTCAGAGGCGCGGCAGGCTCAGCAACTCCCTGGAGGCCAACTCATCCACCTTAATGAGGCTCTGGGTAGAGAGGTGGTTTCCTTGCAGGGCCTGGCAACTCCTCAGCTGCCACAGATGCCTCAGGCAGCTGAGCTGCTGACTCTACACTGGCGGGAGCATAAGGTCAGCCGCAGTTGTCGCATGCTCACCACCAGGCTGGGTGAAGTTGCTTAGGGGTTGAAGCTTGACTCCCAGGAGGAAATTTTGGAAAAGTTTCCTGGGTAGATAGTCAGACCCAATTGCTGTGGGTTTGTCTTTTATTGATGTGTGACTTAGTTTCTGAACTTCCTTTTCCTATGTTGTGGGATTCAGGGTCATGGATATGCTGGTTGGAGAGAAGAATAGCTTATAGATGCTTCGTGGGCCTGCAGGCTTCTAGGCTGGAATCAGCAACACTAAGACCGAGGGGTACAACTCCGGAAATACAAATTGGAACAAAGCAGCTTTGGATTGGGGATGTAGCTCGGAGAGTTGAGGACTTACTTAGAATGTGGGAAAGCCCTGCTTCTGATGGTTTGGATATCCTACACTAGACATGGTGACACACACCTGCAGGCCAGCACTGGGGAGGTGGAGGAGGGAAGATCAGAGGTTCAAGGTCTTCCTCTGTTTCATAGTAAAACTGAGCCGGCCTGAGATACAGGAGACCCATCTCAAAACCAGTCAAGTTCTGAATGACTCCAGCAGAGGAGCACCGGTTGAGCTCTGCGTGGCTGCCTCTGGGGCACAAGCTCCCCAAGGGCAGTGACGGCAGGCTGAGTGCCCCAGCCCGTACCTCACGTTTCCATCACCAGCCTGGCCCTTGGGTCTGCATTTGAAGAGCAAGAGAAATTGGGGGGGAAGGTGAAACAGAGCAGAAAAACAACTGTGTTTCACCAATGAGGTCACAACGGCTCACACTGGTTTAAACATGTTATATAGAAAAACAGTCATAGCCTGATTCAGTCGTGGCTCTGCCGATTAACCATTTGGGCACATCCGAGAATGGCTTGCCTTGTCTGGGTCCCAGGTTCACATTCACAGAAATGAAGGAGTTGGGGACTAGGAAACATATTCCTCCATGTATTGGCTAGTTTTGTGTCAACTTGACACAGCTGGAGTTATCACAGAGAAAGCCAGTTGGGGAAATGCCTCCAGGAGATCCAGCTGTAAGGCCTTTTCTCAATTAGTGATCAAGGGGGG
>NC_034591.1:89657779-89701958 GCF_900095145.1 Mus pahari
TTTCCTCCCCAACTTGCTTCTTGGTCATGATGTTTGTGTAGGAATAGAAACCCTGACTAAGACACTCCATAAGAAATAGAATCCTGAGAAACTAAGGAGGGAAAAGGAGAAAAAAGGGAACTGAACAGCGCCAACAGAAAGGAGAGACTGTCAGCTCCAGGGCTGGGAGATGGCTCCGTCGTCGGGAAAGCGCTTGCCTTGCAAGCGGGAAGGCCTTGGTTCCACCCCCAGAGTGCACATATAAAGCTGGGCACGGGGGCTCAGTGGCTACGAGGTCAGGAATGTGTGCTGCTGCTGCAGAGGACAGGAGTTCAGTTCTCAGCACCCACATCTGGCCATGCACGACTGCTGTAACTGCAGCTCCAGGGGATCTGGCCATCCTGGCTTCTTCGGCAGCAATTTCATGTGAATATACCCATAAACAGACATATGTGCACATAAAAATAAAATAGTTCTTACCAAAAAAAAACCACACACACAAAAAAAAACAAAAAAAGGTGTGGCAGTGTCACCTATAATCTTGGTGGTGAGGTGGGAGGCAGAGATGGTTGATTCTTAGAGCTTGCTGGCCGACTCATTTCATCAGTAGCCTTCCACTTGGTGGAGAGCCAGGCCAATAACAGACCCTGTCTCAAACAAAAGGAGGCAGACACCTGAGGACCAATATTTGAGGCTGTCCTCTTGACTTCACCCAAATATTTGCATGCACGCATACACACACACACACACACACACACACACACACACACACACACACTTGTTATGTTCTGGTTTTGGGTTGTTTTCCTTTAAATCGATTTTTTTCATGTACTGGATCATGATTATGGTTCCTCCTTTCCTATGACTCCCAGTTTCCCCTCCTCTCCTCCATCCCAATCCACACCCTTTCTGTCTCTCCTTCAAAACCAAGCAGGCATCTAAAGAATAGTGATCAAATACAACACAATAAGATAAAACAAAAGCAAACAAATCAGAATAGGACAAAACAAACAACCCAAAGCCAAAAGCACGTGCACGATGCCGATAGATGCAGAGGCACACGTGGGTTTGCATGCACATGGAAGTTCCATAAAAACACAAAACCAGAAGCCATAATACATACACAAAGGACCTGTAAGTTAACAACAACAAAATCCCTGACTTAACAGCATGAGCCAAAGAAACTCCAAAGATGCTGTTGAGTTTGTTTTGTGTTGGCCATCTACTGCTGGGCACAGGGCCTGCCATTAAGAGCGGTTTGTTTCCCCCATGAGACTCCATTGGAGAAAACTTTTATTTGTAAGTAGATATGAATTGGAGGTAGCTTCTGGATTAGGGATAGGAGTGTGTGTCCACTTCTTTCAGCTCTAGGTTCCCACCTGGTGCAGACCTGTGCGTGCCCTGTGAATGCTGCCACAGTCTGTTTCTGTGAGTGTGTACGTGCACCAGACCTCTTGTGTGGAGAAGGCCCTGATTCCCTTGTGCCCTCCATCCCTTCTGTCTCTTTCTTCCTCCTCTTCTGCAGAGTTCCCTGAGCCCCGAGGGGGAGGCTGTGGTAGAGACACCCCTTTCAGAGCTGAGTAGTCCAAGGTCCCTCACTCTCTGCATATTGCCCGGCTTTCAGCTACAGGAGGAGGCTTCTTTTATAATGGCCGAGCAAGGCACTGACTGATCTACGAGAATATCGGAATGTTGTTACGAGTCATTTAACTGCTACATTCCTTTAGCAGAACAGTAGTATTTGGTTTTCCCCTAGGTCCCTGGCCTATCTCGTCGTAGGTTCTTTGCCACCCAAGCAACACTGGATATGGGTTCCATCTTATTCTGCTTTAGTCCATTTGCTTTCCTGTTACATTGACTCAATTTTCCAGATCCTTCTATAAAATTGGCTATTCACTCTACAAGGGAAAAAGAACCTGGGGTAGCGAAATGCTCACTGCGGTTCCTAACTACATGGACACTTGTCAGTCTATGTGGTGTCATGGGTAGTGTGCAGCTAGGTCAGGAAGGACACAGGACCGGTGCCTTTTCCCCCAGCTTAGAGGCAGACTTAGATATAGTCACTATAATGAAAAGGAGTACCACCATCAACACAGCAGTTGTGTTGGCAGTTTGCTTATATTATCTCACTTATGCCACACTGGACAGGCAGTTTTTACATGCTCTAGAGGAGCAACCGGAGGTTCGCAAAGGCTGAGGAATGTGCCCAGCTCATGAATGTCCCAGACAGGAATCTAGTATGAGTCTGCATAATATCACAGTCTTCATATGGTCCTTGCCTGGATGTTTCTACATCCCTAGTCTCCCGGAAGGGATCAATCATAATGCAGGGAGATGATAAGGCAAAAGTACTCTCCTCACCTGCACTACGACAAGCAGATATACGGTGGAGTGTCTACCCACCTGCACTATGACATGCAGATATACGGTGGAGTGCTCAAGGTGCTCCAGCCTCATGGAAGAGGTGTAAGTCATCTTCCATCTGCCTTTGGGATTCCCTCTTGTAGGGAGAGAGGCATGTTTGCTTTGGGCTGTTTGGAGTTAGGGAGAGCAGGGAGAATGTGCCCGTTGCATTTGTCTGCCTCTGGTAGGGAACTGGCATGATGGTATTTGAGGGAATCCATTGGGAGCTTTGAGAGAAGTGTCCAGACTTTTAGGCAGGGGCCAGCCAGGTAGAGCTTTGTCAGGAGTAAGGCCAGACAGTGGATCCACGTCAAGTTTGCTGCCCCTCCCTCTCCGTGTCTCTCCAGAGCTTCAGAATGTGACCTTATTTGGGATAGGGGTCTTACAAGTGTATGTCAAGATGAGGTGAGTTCTGACTGGACTAAGTTTGGTCACAATCCAAGGCCTGGTGTGGTGATGAGAAGAAGGACATTTGGACAGATTCAAGACATGGGGAACACCATGGGACAGCTGAGACTGAGGAGTGTGATCTTTCTTTACATAGGGATGATGAACAGAGGGTGAGGCAAGGGAGAATCCAAGTCCCCAAGCTTGACAGTTCTAAGAAACCGTGTACCATCCATTAATTTGAAGCAGCTGTTGCTCCTTCTTGGCCCCCTGTCGCAAAAGGGACAAAGAATAACTCAGAAGAATATGTCCTTGTGGAGTCATGCAGGCCAGCAGTGGTCATGTGACCTAGAATTTTTGTGTGGTGTTCAGAATCCCCCAGAATCAAATCCCAGATGACATTTTTTCACTCTTCCCATGAACATCTGTGTTAGTTACTTTTCTCTGACAAGAACTCCTTAAAGGAGGAAGGTTTATTTTGGTTCACGGTTTGAGGGCACAGTGCATCATGACAGGGAAGCCATGGTGGCGTGAGTTTGAGGCAGCAGGTCACACTGCATGCGGTCACAGTCAGAAAACAGAGCCAAGGATGCTTGCACTCGGCTGGCTTTCTCCTTTTTAGTCAGTCCAAGACCCCAGCCCCTGGCATTATGCCACCCACATTTTGGGAATCTTCCCACAGCAGTTAAACTAATCTTGACACTCCCTCACACACATGCTCAATAGCTTGTCTTCTAGATAATTGTAGATCCTGTCAAGCTGACAACCAATGCTGACCATGACATCCTTGCATAACTCAAGCTTTCTGTGCCATATTGAGTCATCGCTGTGTCCCCTGAAATACCATCCCCCCACCCCCGTCTCCTTCACTGGCTATAATATCCTGTCTGTCCCAAATGCTGACTTTTCCTACCCTGGACATTTGTAGTCTAATGTAGATGCATTGATCTGCAACCTCAGAGCACACAGCGCCAGCACTGATAACTGAACAACACCCTGCATAGCTGTCCTGAAGTAGTTTATCTGTTTTCATATTTACCTCATTACTTTGTTTTTTATAAGCCTGACCAGTGTTGAGGTGCTTGCCTCTTGGGGTCCATCTCAGCAATTTAAAGGCAGCTAGTGGAAACTTCTGTTTCTTTTTCTTTTATATATTCCTTGTGCATAATTACTGAATAGGTATAGATAAGAAAGAAATTTCTAAACAATGATAGTAGTTTTCCTGGCTTGAGAAGGATAAAGAAGAACTGTTGACTCAAAGTTAAATCTTGATCTTTGTTGCTTTGATAAGATACCCAGGCTTAAAGCAACTTAGGGAAGCAAGGGTTTATTTGACTTCTAATTCTAGGTTCTAGTCCGTGATTTGGAGGAAGTCAAGGCAGGAACTTAAAGCATCACACACACACAGTCAAAAGCTTAGCGTAATCTTATGGCACCTTGCCTGGTTGCTCTCTTGTTGACTTTCTTTACCCTTACACAATCCAGGGCCCAGCCTAGGGAATAGTACTGCCCATGGTAGACTTGGCCTTCCTCCAACAATTAACTCCTACAGACATGTCCACAGGCCAACTTGATCTTGATACTTGAAGCTCTCCCCAGATGATTCTAGTTTGTGTTCTTAACAGTTTAAATTAATTATCACAATATAGATTGTATATTCTGCATATATCACTATCATTCAAATTCTTATCCTTCTATCAATCCCAGCCTTGTTTAAGCAGAAATCAAAAGGAGTAATTGAGCATCTCTTGTGAGACCACTCTGTAATGAACCAATGGCAGCCATGTAAAATAAGACAGACATGACTTTTTTCCTTAATGAGTGTGTAGTTTTTTCAGGAAATACTGACACAGAACTAGTGAGTGTTTGGAATTAGTTGATTTCCTATGGCTTTTGATTAATGTGACACATAACAGGCAGGCATGCCAATCAGGCTGTGCTCCTGGAAGCCTTGTTTGTTTTTCATGGCCTGAATTCTCCACTTAGCTGCGACTAATTGAAGCTATGCCAACTGTACTTCATCTCTCCTGGAAACACATGAGTGGTTCAGGAGTAGCCAGTTGCCATGAACCGAATTGTGTTCTACAATGATTCCTATTCTGAAGATCTGACTGCAATGTGGTGGTATCTGGGGGTGAGTCCTTGGGAGGTACATAGGCATAAATACAATCATGTAGGTGGGACCCTTAATGGGATTGGTGTCTGCATAGGAAGAGGCTCACTGTCCCTCCACCTCTTCCTCTCCATCATCTGGAAACCAGAAGAACAGTCATCAGAACCCAGTAGTGTCAATGACCCAATACTTCCAGTGTCCATAGCCATAGGGGAGTGAATTTCTGTTGGTTAAGCTGTCCAGTATACAGTATCAAGCCATGGCAGCTGGGCCTGGTTAAAGCAGTGCTATGTATACAGTAAGTATGAACTGTAAAGGGTAAGAAGTGGCAGGGGGTCTGGGGAAGTGTGGCTCAGTAGGCAGAATGTTTGTCTAGCATGAGTAAAACCCTAGCTTTGATTACAAACACTATATAAACCAGAAGAGTTGCTACATAGAGCTCACACAATGTGGAGGCAGGAGGATCAGAAGTTCATAGTCATCCTGCACTGTATTACAAGTTCAAGAGAAGCCTTGGATACATGGGGCCCTGTGTCTAAAAGGGGGCTGGGGTGAGAGGCAGGTGTAGGGCTGTGCTTGCCTTGTGGGTGGAAGTTCCCATGAAAAGCATGTGCATTTGATTTTTGTTTAAAACCTTTTTATTATTTATTTATTATATGTTATGTGTGTATATATGTCTATGTGAGTATAAGCACATGTATATGTAGTTACTAGACAACTGGCTTATTTCATGGGTGCTGGGATCTGGATTCCAGCCCTTATACTGTACATCAACTGCTCTTAACTGTTGAGTCATCTCTTCTGTCCATTGAACTTGCCTCTCTTATTTAGACTTGAGGTCTCTGGTAGATGTGTCCAAGCCATGGCCATGCACATCATGACCTCAGGATATCTATGCATTCAGCACAACACAAAACTGTGGAATTCTTTTCTTTTTTAGCTCTTAAAAAAAAACCCAATTCAATTGTGTGGCTTTTGAGAAGGAACTTTGCAGATGACAATGTCATGTCTCAGTATCAAAAGTGTAGACATACCTACAAGGATGGCCACAAGCCAAGATGATTGGTATATAGGAACCCTGGTATGTCAGGAGAGACACAAAGGGAAAGAGAAACCAAAGTACATGAACCATATGGAATGAATTACAGATCCCAAAGAGATTAGGGTGCCAGTGTGGAGCCAAGGGGAAGCCTGGGCATACAGGGAGTTCAGCCTTAGAAGCAGTGAACTGTGGGACTGTGTTTTTATTAAGGGGTCTTCCACTGTGCTTTCAGGTAGGAATGGTGGATCTGGCCGGTGGCTAAGAAAATACATGGTGAGAATAAGCTTGTGTCCTTGGCTCTGTTCTTTTTTTTAATGTTTTTTTTATTAGATATTTTCTTTTTTTTAAGATTTATTTATTTATTATATGTAAGTACACTGTAGCTGTCTTCAGACACTCTAGAAGAGGGCATCAGATCTTGTTACGGGTGGTTGTGAGCCACCATGTGGTTGCTGGGATTTGAACTCCGGACCTTCGGAAGAGCAGTTGGGTGCTCTTACCCACTGAGCCATCTCACCAGCCCCAGATATTTTCTTTATTTACATTTCAAATGCTATCCCAAAAGTTCCCTATACCCTCCCCCCACCCCTGTTCCCTTACCCACCCACTCCCACTACTTGGCCCTGGCATTCCCCTGTGCTGGGTCATATAAAGTTTGCAAGACCAAGGGACCTCTCTTTCCAATGATGGCCAATTAGGCCATCTTCTGCTACATATGCAGCTAGAGACACAAGCTCAGGGAGTACTGGTTAGTTCATATTGTTGTTTCCCCTACAGGGTTGCAGTCCCCTTCAGCTCCTTGGGTACTTTCTCTAGCTCCTCCATTGGGGGCCCTGTGTTCCATCCAATAGCTGACTGTGAGCATCCACTTCTGTGTTTGCCAGGCACTGGCATAGCCTCACAAGAGTCTGCTATATCAGGGTCCCTTCAGCAGAATCTTGCTGGCATGTGCAATAGTATCTGGGTTTGGTGGCTGATGATGATGGATGGATCCCCAGATGGAGTAGTCTCTGGATAGTCCATCCTTTCATCTAAGCTCTAAATTTTGTCTCTGTACCTATATCCTTTCATGGGTATTTTGTTCCTTATTCTAAGGAGGAATGAAGTATCCACACGATGGTCTTCCTTCTTGGTTTTCTTGTGTTTTGCAAAATGTATCTTGGGTATTCTAAGTTTCTGGGCTAATATCCGCTTATCAGTGAGTGCATATCTAGTGACTTGTTTTGTGATTGGGTTACCTCACTAAGGATGATATCCTCCAGATACATCCATTTGCCCAAGAATTTCATAAATTCATTGTTTTTAATAGCTGAGTAGTACTCCATTGTATAAATTACCACATTTTCTGTATCCATTCCTCTATTGAGCCTTGGCTCCATTCTTGATGATTATGTTTGGTTGTTAGCAGCTATGGGATCTGTTGGGTCTGGGGGGTCAATGGGATGAGGAGAAAGCTCAGAGACTACCTGTCTTAGTCAGGGTTTCTATTCCTGCACAAACATCATGACCAAAACCAGCCAGTACACTACCACAGAGTGGAGGGAGCGAGTTTAATTAGGCCACAGACAGTGGAGTACAGCTCGGTTAAATTCAGATGGGTGCTGAGACAGCAACTGTGTCAAACACATTTGTGACGATGTGGAGGATGTCAAAGAGAAAGAGAAGAGAGGCAGCCAGAGAGCCTCTAGGTGGGAGGAATCCTGGCTTCTCCAGGACACTCCTGTCCCTGGTTCTGGATGCCTACAAGTCCAGGCTGCCATGGGTTTGTGTGCCACCCTAGCACCGTCCCCACACACCCTCATTAGTTCTTGAGCCAAAAAGACCCAGTGTCACAATCCTTCCATGTGAGGGAGGAGAGTCAACACAGAGAGACCAGGTATCTGGTACTGGGCATGTCAGTGAGCCATGACTCCATAGCTGCTCGTGGCTTTCCACACACATTCTCTGTTCCTCCTACCCTTCAGACTCAGGAAAGCAGACCCAAGGTGACTCTGAAGCCACCAGGAGAGCACATTATTCCATTACTACCAGCATGGATGCCAGGAATGATGGCATCCACCTGTAATTCCAGCATTGGGGGTGGAGACAAAAGGATCAGGAATTCCAGGAGAGCCATGGCTGTATGGTCAGTTTAAGGCCAGCCTGGGCTCTATGAGACCCTCTCAAAATACAAAAACAAAAACAAAACCCAATTGGGCATGGTGGTGCACAACCTTATCCCAGCACTAAGCAGGCAGAGAATCTGTTACTTTGAGATCAGCTTGGTCTACATAGCAAGGTCCAGCCAGCCAGAGCTACATAGCAAGATATAATCTGTTCTGTCCTACCCAATAGTACCTTTCCAGCATCAGATATGTCCCCCCCACAACCGCCCCCGTTCTGCATAATGCTGTCAGACAGAGAGCAAAGCCCTCACCATCTACACTGATGCTTTTGGATCTTGCATCTAAGCTGTGTTCCTGGCCCATCGCCAAGGTTTTCCCATTCCTTCGTGTGTCTTTTTGCATTTGTCCTGACACCAAACTCTATTTGGTTCTCTTATTCAAAGATACTTGCACTCATACACACACACACACACACACACACACACACACGCACACACATGCACGCATACAATAAGCAAGTTTCTTCTAGCACTGAGCTACACCTCTAGCCACTGGTTTGCTAAGTCAGAGTCTCACAGTATGTCCCAGGCTAGTCTTGAGCTCGTGATCCTACTGCCTCTGGCTTCCAAGTCAGACATGTGCCACCATGCTTGGCTTTAGATATCTATTTTGGGGACTTAGCACTGGTTGCTCTTGCAGAGGACACAGGTTTGGTTCCCAGAACCTGCATGGTGGCTTACAACCATTCATAACTCCAGCTCCAGGGAACCTGACACCTGCTTCTGAACATCACATGGGCACCAAATATACACATAATGCACATACACACACGTAAGCAAGACATGCATACACATGGAGACTGGAGAGAAGACTCAGAGCTTAAGAGCACTTGCTGCTCTTCTAGAGGACCTGGGTTCAATCCCCACCATGCACAGGATGGCTCACAACAGTCTGTAACTCCAGTTCCAAGGGATCAGATACACTCTTCTGACTGCTGTGGGCACTGGGCACACACATTGTGCACATGTGTACATGTAAAACAGACACCATTCTCATAAAATTTTCATGAAACCACTTATATACATGACATAAATATAAAATTTTAAATACGTATTTTATTGGTACTTACATGTGTGGGATATGTATGTGTTCATGAGATTTAATGCCACATGTGTACAAACACTCTCGGAGGCCAGAAGAGGACGTTGGATCTCTGGGAGCTGGAGTTATAGGTTATTGTGAGGCTCCTGACATGGATGCTAGGGACTGAACTCTGCTGCTCTGGAAGAGCAGCAAGAACTCTTCACCACTGAGCCATCCTTCTAGCTTCAAGATGTGTACTTTTAAAGCGGGTTCATTAGTGCTGCACTATAGAGCCAGCCTTGATGTCCATCAACAGAAGACAAAGCAAGGAAAAATGTGGAGCCTATACATGATGGAACTCACTGAGCTGTAAGACAAATGAATAGGACATTTAAAGAACAAAGGATGAACTGGGCAGTGGTGGCATACGCTTTAATCCCAGCACTCAGAAGGAAGAGGCAGGCTGATTTCTGAGTTCGAGGCCAGCCTGGTCTACAGAATGAGTTCCAGGAGAGCCAGGGTTACACAGAGAAACCCTATCTCAAAAAACCAAAAAAAAAAAAAAAAAAAAAAAAGAACAAAGGATAGAATTGAGGACCATTGTGTTCAAGGAAATTATCCAGACTCAGAACAGCAAATTGTCCATACTTTCTCTTGTATATGGAATCTAGATTAAAGTGTGTGTGTGTGTGTGTGTGTGTGTGTGTGTGTGTGTGTGCCACAGAAGGAGAAGCAGGACTACGAAAGGGGAGCCAGAGGTCTAAAGAGAGGAAAAAAGATGGTAATGGAATACAGGTGACATAAAAAGGGAGGGACTATAGGGTGAAGACAGGGAAAGATGGGAAGCAAATGAGAACGAGGTGTAACTATATGTAACTATGAATATTTACATAGGTTTTATGAGCAGATAAACATGTGTGTCTCATACACGCCTTCCCAACAAGGAGAGATAATTCCCCCACCCCCACTCCAACAGCACAAAAGACTGGCCAGAATCTCACCATGCACCTGTCTGTCCTAACCTCCGTGTCTTTCTATCCTAACCTCTAATGAACAAGTGAGAATCAAGACACATGTTTTCCTTAGCATTCTTTGAGATGCATTATGAAACCATCCCAACCACCAATTTGTAGATGAAGTGATACTGCAGAGGGAAAAATGTATCCCCTTTTCCATTTGATAAGATTAGAGTAATTGTCTCATATAAACCGCCTTTAGTTGACATGTTTGAGCAAACTAGTAAAGACTGGGCAAAGACATGGATAAACTTAGTTTTCCTGAGACAGGGTCTCTTATAGCCCAGGCTAGCCTTGAATTTACTGTACAGCCCAGGCTGGCTTTTAACACCTGTTTCTTCTACCCCCATTTCCTGAGTGCTGGGATTAGAGGGAAGCACCACCGGGCTCTGCACATTTTTTTATTATCATACATTTTTAAACATTTATTTTAAGTGTTGGAGAGATGGCTCACCACCTGCTCGATAGCTCACACCTGTAAACTTCAATCTCAGGAATCTCACACCCCCTTTTGGCTTTTTGTAAGCACCAGGCAGGCAAATACTCATGTGTATAAAATTAAAGTAAATAAGTATTTTAAAAGTTATTTTAGTTAGTTATATGTGTCTGTCTCGGTATTTGTACATGTGCACATGTGTGCAGGTGCCACGGAGACCAGAAGACGGCGTCTTATCCCCTGGAACTGGGGTTACCAGCGATTGTGAGCCATGGGCATGGACGCTCAGGAGCATTCTTAACCACTGAGCCATCCCTCCATTCCCTCAGGATTATGCTTTTTTTAAGCAAAGGGCTGGAAACTTGATTGTCTTTATTCTGGTGTGTTTGTGTTTATGTTTGGGGAAAGCAGTCTTTGTTCTTAACCTGAGGTGGTGGAATGGACTCATGGGAGAGGTAGGGCTTGATCTGGGCTGTAAGGGATTTAGGAGGCAGTCAAGATACAGTTTGGGCACAGTGCGGAGTTTAAGAGGATGTGGCCAGATACAAGATCCTGCAGAGTCAAGCCAGACAATGTCCGACACTCTATATGGAGCAGTGTAAAAGCCATAAACAGGAAAGGGAAGGAAAAGAGCTGAGCTACTCTAAATAATAGCCAGATAGTTCTTGAATGGGCATAAATATATACTTATCACCTGTTGTAGCAATTCTACACTTGAACACTTACCCAGGAGAAATGACAGCATATGTCCTAAGAAACACTGGACTCTGGTCAAGTACTCTAGCAGCCTGGTTCCTCATAGCTGAAGATTTTGAGGAGGAGAATGGGTTGAAGAGTTCTGCCTTCCACATAACTAACTCTCTCTCTCTCTCTCTCTCTCTCTCTCTCTCTCTCTCTCTCTCTCTCTCTCTCTCTCTCTGTCTCTGTCTGTCTCTCTCTCTCTCTCTCTCTCTCACACACACACACACACACAGAGTGAGAGAGAGAGAGACCACATACACCAAACACCACATACATACATACATACCACACACACACATGCCACATACACCACACACACACAGATCACATACATCAAACACCACACACATGCACACACAGACCACATACACTACACACACACACACACACATACCACATATACACAGGCACATGCACACACTAGTGAAGGGCCATTTGCTCTTCTCAATGAACTCCTTTACAGAGTCCCCCAAGTGTAAGACAACTGCTTCCAGGAATGATGGAGTGTCCCACAGGGATGGGTGGGTGTGTACTGATGAAATGGGGGAAATTCTGATTTGAGGGAGGAGCTTGCTGGTGCAGAAGATCAGCTCTTTGTGTGTATGGGGGACAGGGGAGGTGACTGTTAAAGTCCTCCTCCACTGTGAAGGTCTATGATCCCAAAGGAAACTAGAAAATTCAGTTATGTTTGGCCAAAGGCTGTGTTCTTGGCTCCAGACAGGAAGATGTTCCTCTGTGTTCCTTCCTCTTAGCCAGGGCAGGCTCATCTTTCATGTAGCTAGTGCTGTGTGGAGCTGGGATACATTGTCTTTCCTTGCCCGTTAATCCAGGGCTTGGCCGCTAGTGGTTTTACAGGAACTATTCCTTCTTTTCACTGGAGTATTTATGAGTCTTAGGAGAACACAGCAAGTGTGATGGGACCTTTTCTCATTTCCTCACCAAGAGATGTCACCTCACTGGCTCCCTCCAGTCTTAGCTATAAACTGTTTCTCTGGCCTCTTCCCCTTACCCCAGCAATTCATCATCCAGCCATTCATAGTCACAGCATACCTACTCTACTTGGTGTCAGTCACTCTGCTGGGAAGTGGAGGTCTCCTGTTTTACGTCATCAGTCACTAGCCTCCTCTTCAGTCTTCCCGCTCTCCTGCCCTTTGGACAGACATAGAGAGCATGTGCTGAGGGAGCGAGAGGCCCCTCACCCTAGCTTCTGCCTGACTCAAATGCATTGAGCCAGGTGGGGCTCAAAGCCAACCCACTGTCCAATGTGTTTCTGCGGTTTGCCCGTGCTGCCTTCCCTGCCCTGCCCCCACCCTCTCTCCCTGCCTGGGGAAGTTGCTGAGTTAGAAGCCCCTGTCTCAGCCAGCACAGGGTTCCCTGTGGGTATGATGGTTTTTCTTGTGCCACATCCAGCTAGACTTGAACTCTGCAAGGTCTGGGACTCTTCCACTCATCTTTATATCACATCAAAGATGGATAAAGGGCTGAAGGTCACTGTGGTCAGCAGGATGGGAAGCCAGTTGTAAGGAGAAAGAAGAAAGCAGAATTCTCTCACACTTAGAGAAGTCTGCTTGAACACAACAGCTTCATGGGTTTGAAGTCACTGCAGGTTTTACTTAGGACATCGGCACTTTCTTACTGACCACGAGTGTTCCCTGTGAGGGTAGGGAACTTCTTGTGATACGGAGCTCACCTCCTCTTTATTGTAGACATTTATTTCGTATTTGGTTTTTGACATAAAGTGCCACGGAATGCATTTATACCTTCACCCTTACTTCATTTGGATGAATTCCCAGGAAGACAATTACCATCAGAGGACAGTAACACTGTTAAGGACTGAGAGACAATAGCAATTTGGCTGCCAGGGAGGGTGTGCCAGTGTCTGCTCCCAACTACAGTTTTTTTCTTTCTTTCTGTTTTAGACCAGGCCCTATACTGTAGGCCTGGGAAGCCTGGAACTCACTGTAGAGCTCAGGCCAGGCTCAAATCCATGGCTGTCCTGCCTCACCTTCCAAGTACAAAGAATATAGGTGCAGGTCACCATAGAGTTTATTTTAATGATTGAGTTTGTGGAGTCTCATTCATTCATTCATTCACTCATTCATTTTTGTTCTTTCCCTACTGGGAATAGAACCCACGTGCCAGGCTAGGCAATTGTTCTACCATTGAGCCAACCTCCCAGCTTAGGTTTGTGGATTCTTAGGGGGGGATAAAGGCAGGCCGGTGAGATGGCCCAGCACCAGCTTACTTACCTGAGTTCAATGCCCTAAAATCACATTGAAGGAGAGAATGGACTCTGAAAGCTGTCCTCTGACCACAAGCTGGCCTCTGACCTCCATATGCTAATCATAGCATGTGTGCGCGCACACACATACTACTAAAAAAGTTAAATTTAAATTTAAAAAAGTAAAATCCTAATACAAGGAGTGGGTAGGAGGACGTGGACAGAACCAAACAAAACCATAGCACCACTGGCTGCTTCCACCACTGGCTGCTTCCACCACTGGCTGCTTCCACCACTGGCTGCTTCCACCTGGCCGTGGCTTCAACTTGGAGGAAACTTTCTGTGCACCTTTCATTTGAGAGAGACCCATCATGCTACAGTCCTGGGGCCAGGCGTCAGGCGTTCAGTGACAAGGCCAGCCTTATCAGTCCAACTGCCCTTTCCCATGGCACCCTGGGAGAGGGAGCCTCTGGAGCAGGGAAGGGAAGCAACTGGTACTAACCTCAGCTCTCTCTGCAGTTCAAGCCATTCTCCATCAGTTACACACTTATTAATGAGGAGCTCGGAACTCTGGCTTCTGGAAGCCAGGCTGGTTTTTGGAAACCTCTTGGGAGTGAATGGAAAATGGGACGTGGATGAACCATTTGCTGCTGTCTCCATTGGGGAAGTCACACTGTGCATTTATCTGCATAGAACCTCCTGGCAGCTTAGCTGAGTCATTTGCCTGTAATTGCCGAGAACTGAATTTGTAGCCTCTGGGACCTACACATCTGTGGCAGGATGAAAAATGCTCGCCCTTGCTGATTTGGACAAGGACAAGGACATTTGTGAAGCATTATTTTCTAGATGACCATATATAGTGAGGATGGTTTTTCCTAAAATATGGAGAGGGAGGGAGTGTATGTGTATGCGTGTGTGTACACACGTGCACTTGCATGCACGTATGCAGAGGCCAGGGGTTGACACTGGATATCTTCCTCAGTCACTCTCTACCCTACACTCTGAGGCAGGGTCTCTCACTTGACTCCGGAGCTCACCAGTCTAATTTATCTAGCTTACCATGGGGACCCCTTGTCTCTACCTCCCCATTGCTGGAATTATAGGTGGGCTATCATACCCACCTGGCATTTATTTACATGGGTGCTAGCATTTTACCCACTGGGCCATCTCTCCAACTCTCAAATTATGCCTTTAAGTTAATATCACAGTATCTCTTAAATTAGTTTTAAAATGAATTAGGCTAGGCTGAGGCAAGAGAGTCACCTCTCCTTTGAGGACAGTCTGAGCTATATAGTATGTTCTAGAACAGCTTGGGCTACAGAGTGTGACCTTCTCTCAAAAAAAATCCAAATCCAAAATAAATAAATAAGAGTAAAAAATGATTTAGGGATTTTGATTGTTTGGTTTTGGTTTTTTGAGACAGAGTTTCTCTGTGTAGTCCCGACTAGCCTCAAACTCACAGAGACTCGACTGCCTAAATGCAGGGATTCACTGAGCACGGTGAGATGGGACACCCCTACCTGGAGAGTGCTATCATGCTGACCCTGTTAAGTCTCTTGTTTCATTTAATTGATGAAGTGGAAGTTCCTGCCTTTTGAGGTGGGCTAGGTGACTTTAAGGTAGCTGGTGACCATGAGCTAATGTGGCCCTGGACTGTGGCCTTCGCAGCACATACTTGGGTTGTCTGAGCATGCTATCTTGGGAAGGACACATTCACTAGGTATTTATTTTATAGATGAAGAAACTGAAACAGAGAAGTTTAATAACTTAGGATCATAAAGCCAATACCTGGTAGAAATGAGGAAAGAACACTTCCCTCCAAAGTCCATATCCTGCCCAGCACTCAAGGGGCTGCTTGCTTGGGCAGGAGCTGGAAGTTAGCCCACTTCATCATCTGCTCCAGAGGAGGATGGACTGTGTCCTGGACTCCTGGCTAGCTGAGATGGTGCCTGCTGGTGCTGTGATCTGTAGAGTTGCCCTGGCAGTGGCCCCTCAGGGTGGCGCTTCAGAGAGAACACTTTAGAGATGTCCCACATTTCCTGGCTTTGATGCTCTCAGATGTCCTCTGGAATAACAGAGAAAGTAGACGAGTTTGGAACAAGAAGTAGAATTTGGTCTGGACCAAGGAGTGGAGGCTCCCAGGCCACAGATTTAGGACAACAAATGGCTCCTTTACTAAGGCCACCTTGGACAACATTAGTGATTTAAAAAAGAAAAAGCGAAAAAGAGAGGGAGGATGCAGCTCAGTGAGAGGATGCTTGCTAATGTTTATGAGGTTCTAGGTTCAATCCCCAGGACCACCAAAAACCCAAAAGCAAAACCGCTCCTTAGAGTGGGCTCTGTGGGCAAGCCTGCCTTGGGTCACTGTAGGGTCCTGCATGTGCAGATGTTTGAAAAGTTACGAATGAAATGGCATCCCAGAGAGACCTGCGCTGCTGCCAGGGTGGGCTAGGTGACTTTAAGGTACCTGTGACCATGCGTTAATGTGGCCCTGGCCTGTGGCCTTGGCAGCATCTACTTGGGTTATCTGAGCATGCTATATTGGAAGGACACATACACTAGTTTTCTTAGCATCCTTGTGTTGAGGAATATAGCCAGAGTATCAATATTCTCAGTGTGAGTTCAAGGCCGGCCTAGTCTACATAGCAAATTCCAGGTACATGATAGAGAGACTCTGTCTCGAAAAACAACAGCAAAGAGAAAAGTGTCCTTTCTCGTTATCCTGCCTTGCCTCCTCGCCCTCTGCCTAGCCAAAGAGATGAAACACACCCCTCTTTTCCTGTTTGCCGCTGGGATCAACGCTTTGTTTTCCACCATCCAAAGGAAAGCTGTGTCAGCACTCTGCCTTGCTGACCCGGATTTCCATCTGCTGGGACAAAGAGATGCAGGAAAAAAATTCTATTAAGTCTGAAGTTTCCAGGAATATATAATAGCGAAGGTTGACTACCCATGAGTCTTCTGGTGCCCTGTAGAAGCTTTGCTTGGCCTCATCATTGTTTGGGTGCCTGGCACCCATCATCTCACTAACTCAGAATGCAGAGCAGGTGTGACTCAGTCCTGCTCATTGGTGTCCTTCAGGGAAAACAGAACCTCACGGAATAAAGGCATAGCCCAAGTCACGTGAAAGTGAGAGGATGCATGCCTGAGATGGAGGACACACTAGTCAGTACCCAGACGCAGGCTCTTTAGATGCTGCTACCAGAGATGCTTCAGAGTTAGCACTTTATTTTCAGATTTTGGAATACTTCACACACACACACACACACACACACACGCACAATCACTTGTAGGTAGAACCCAAGTTGCAACACAAAGTCGTCTTTGGGATGGCCCTGGTTGAACACGCCCATGATCCCATCTTGTGGGAAACTGAGGCAGGAGGACCAGGAGCTCAGTAAAGCTCACCTACACAGCTCCAACACAAGCTTGGGTTACATTAGACTCTGTCTCATGAAAGCAGGAGAAGAAAAAAGAAAGGACTTCATATGGGGGTGGGTGAGAGGGTTGGCTGGTAAAAGTGCTCTTAGCTACTGAGCCATCTCTCTACCCCAGCTCCTAAGCCAACTCCTCTTGATATCCTGCTTCTCTGCTGGAGAGACAGTCCAAGTTAAAAGCATTTGATGCTCTTCTAAAGGACTGGAGTTGAATTCCCAGCATCCATGTCTGGTGGTTCACACATGCTTACACATACACACACACAAATACACACACATAAGTGATGAGGTGAATCTTAAAAATAAATTGCTCTTCAAAGCATAATATCTCTGGTAGCCAGATAAAAAGAGGCCCTCTTGTGTCAGCAGACCTCCAGAGGCCTGCATCACCTGCAGGAATTAATCCCCTGTGGTATGTTCTCATCCCACCGCACTCTGCTGCCTGAGCCTCCCCAGCTGGGAGCACACGGGAGGATTCTTAGCCTTGACCCGTGGTGGCTGTGTTGGCTTGCTAACTCTTCTGCACTTGCTCATAATTAAGATGTGCTAGGAGATCACCTCAGATTTTCAGTTTTGTTCACTGAAGGAAGCTGGCAGTTTTCCAGCTGGTTTTCTTTTCACGGGTTTGTGGACTAATGAGAGCAGCATTCTGGACGTGAGCCAAGCATCCCTCTTTCACAGGATCTTTGTCCTCCCAGGAGCAGGTGAGATGCAGCTTCCAGCCTATACATAGTTCACTTCCCTTCGTTCTTCCTCCGTTCCAGGTTAGGTGATAGCACAGCTTTTGTTGGCTGCCCTTCATATAAAGAGAAACATAGCAGTGGTCCTCCTCTGAGAAGACCACATCCTTGTTCTCAGGTCTTTTACTTTCTTCCCAAGCTCCTTTCATCGCTTAAGAAACTCAACTGTTTCTTTAGAGAGAGAGAGGAGAGGGAGGGAGGGAGGGAGGGAAGGAGGGAAGGAGGGAGGGAGAGAGAGAGAGAGAGAGAGAGAGAGAGAGAGAGAGAGAGAGAGAGAGAGAGAGAGAGAGAGAACGCAGGATGTCTCAGTGGGTAAAGTGCATGCCTGCAAGCATTGTGGTCTGGGTTTGATCCAAGGGACCCACAGTGGAAGGAGAGATTTGCCTTCCAAAAGTTGCCCTCTGACATCTCTATGTGTACTGTGACATGCATATTCCTGACCCAAATCTCTCTTTCACACTCATACACACACACACACACACACACACACACACACACACACTATATATGTGTGTGTGTATATATATATGTATATATAGTATGTGTATATATATGATTACATGTATGTGATTGTATACATATACACTTGTGTATATGTATATATGATTATATATAATTTAAAAAATCAAATAAATATATATAAGATGACAATAGGAACATGTTGAGCTGGAGGTATAGCTTGGTTTGTAGAGCCCTTGCCTAGAATGTTCGAGGCCCGAGGTTCAGTCCCCAGAAGCACATAATCCTGTCTTAGTAGTAAATATCCAAGCACCTGGGAGGTGGAGGCAGGAGGATCAAAATTCAATGCCATTCTTGGCTACACAGTGAGTTGGAGTCCAGCCCGCCTGGAATACAAGAGATCCTGTCTCAAAAACATTTTTTTTTTCTAGCTGAAACATACTTCCCCCATCTCTTTTTCTTCCTTTTCTTTTTTGTACTAGACATTGAGCCCAGAGCCTTGAACATGCCAAACACGTATTGTACCACTAAGCCACACCCTGAGCTCCAACAGAAGTCTGTTTGCTGGGTAACTTCCAAATGGAAAGTAATACATAGGCGTTTTTCCTTCTGAAATACCAGAACCACTTAAAAACGTCTATGTTGCCTCTGAGCTTGTACTCAAATGTCATTTCCCTAGTGGGACATAGTTAGGTTGTACAACCGCTCAGCAGAACTTTGCCCCTTGTGAGACTGGACATTGAAACACTCTCCATACTTATCAATCATCTCCCACTGTGTGTATTGTTGGCATTTTGTTTGCTGTTTGCCTTCTGTGACTTTATTGTTAGACAGATTTGGTAAGCCTTGTAAGTAGACTCCCCTGGGGCTCTACCTTTTCTGCTTGGCTCATTTCACTTAGGGTAATGTCCTCTTGGTTGTAGCTTGTGTCTAAATTTCCTTCCCTTTTCAGACTGAATACATTAATACCTTCTATACACAGTCTAAAATTTGCTTATTCATTTATCCATTGATGGTCATTCATATTGCTTCCATTTCTTGGCTGTTGTGAATTGTGGTACTATGAGCACAGGTATGCAAATATCTCTGCGAGAACTATTTTTGGTGGCTCAGCTGCCTGCTACTTTGTTAACTTGGATGATGGTGGTGGTGGTGGTGGTGGTGGTGGTGGTGGTGATGGTGGTGATGATGGTGGTGGTGGTGGTGATGGTGGTGGTGGTGGTGGTGGTGGTGGTGGTGGTGGTGGTGAGAGGAAATCTTGCCATGTGCCTCAGGCTGACTTACAACTCATAGTCCTCCTGCCTCAGCTACCCGAGCAATGGGCTTACAGATGTGTATCCCATGTCCAGTTAGCAGATGTTAACCTACGAGGAATTCAGCAATAGAACCCATCAGACTAGCCTCACTTAGTAATATTTTCACATTGTCATAGGCTCATATGCATAAACAAGGAGATGGAAGGGATTGGATTCATACATGGGCAGATGTCTCTTGACTGATGGTATGAAACTCTGCTGCAAGGGAAGCTGCAAATTGATCATGAAACTTGAGCACTCTAGGTTCATAGGGCAAAAAACTTTTCTACCTGGGGCAGGGGGTCCTTGTCCTGCTGGAGCCAGAAGAACGCCAAACACTTCTTCCCTTGCTTACATGCACTCAGGATGCTCACCTCCCCTTCTGTCTGCCTAGAATGACTTGGTATGGTGGAAGAGCACCTGGCAGGAGATGTGCGCTGGCTATCGAGTGGATGCTAACAGCAGGCTTATGATTGGTTACAACAGGTTTTCAGCCAATTCCTTCCTAGTGGTTGTGTGCTAACGCTTCACAGGAGAACCTCTACTGTCATCCATGATGGTCCCACTCTGGTCACCTCTCTGCCCTTTGCAGGATCCCACTTGAATCCGACTATTCTTGGAAAGATACATTCTATTCTATTCTTTCTTAGTCTACTTACACTCAGAGATTCATGAGTTATATTTCCTGGAGCCTAAATTTTTCTTTTCAATGTACATGTGTGTGACTCATGTGTGTGACTCGAGTGTGTGTGTGTGTGTGTGTGTGATGCTACATTATGTGTGGTACTCAGAGGCCAGAAGAAGATTGTTTCCCCCAGAGCTGAGGCAGACAGTTATGAGCCACCACACAGGTGCTCAGGTCCTTTGGAAGAGCAGTACATGTTCTTAACCAATGAGCCATCTCTCTAGCCCCAGGCATAAAGTGTGTGTGTGTGTGTGTGTGTGTGTGTGTGTGTGTGTGTGTGTGTGTTTTAAGGCATTAACATCTGTTGTTGTTTGTTTATTTGTTTGTTTGGTGGTAGTACTAGATATTAAAACTAGAGCTTCACCCATGGTAAGCAGGTGCTCTACACTGAGCTATATTTCCATCCCTAGGTCAGAAACATTTTGGAGAACATACTGTTGAGACCTGCTCCTGGACCCATGCTTCTGAGGCACCTGGAGCTGAGGGCCCCTGCTTATCCTTAGTCCTTTATCTCTTGAAAAATGGAGTGTTATTTGTGCATAGTGGAATGAATCTCTTTTTTTTTTATTTCACTGTACATTTCCATGAGCTTCGACAAATGCATACGGTCATTTAGCTGCCATGCAGTATAAAGAAAGAGAAAGTATTTGACTTCCAAAAGACAACTTTAGACCAGTCCATTCCCAGTCTTTGGCACATTGTATGATTTCCATTTTGGTGCCTTTGCCTTTTCAGTATGAAAACACATTAGAAATTGACCTGTACCATGTGGTCTTCTGAGCTGGCTTCTTCCATGGTGCCTGGTATGTTTGTAATTCATCCACATTGCATGTTGCCTGTCTGCGCCCAGCACTGGTGTGCTGAGGTGGGGAAAGCTGAGCACTCAGAGAGCTCAGAGCCTAGGGATGGAGAAGGCGCCTGGACCATTGCTCTAGGTCTTTAGATGGGTACGTTTGCTTCACTGCTCCCCTAGCCTGAGACTTCGCTCTTTTTGAAGTATCAAATGGGATTGGAAAGAGCATTTTGAAGTCAGGCAGATTGTTTGAAGTGAGCTCACCCACTTAGCATCGAATGACCTTGTGTTGACCATGGTAGAGTGAGGACTGGCTTGTCTGATGGATGAATGAATATGTGAGTGATGATTAACCTACTGAAGTCTTAGTTGCCTTCTGTGTTAGAAGCCCCTTTACATGACTGCTCTATCATTGTCTGGTATCACCTGTGGTGGACATCCATTAGGCTTATCTTGTTCCACAACTGTCCTTAAAAGTCGGTCCTTCAGACTGGCTTGTGCAGAGGATGCAGACCTCAAAGGTGGTTAGACCTGAGCACCTGTTGAGTGCCATGCATATGCTATGAAGACCACTAGCAGAGCAGAGAAACACTCAGGAAGCCCCACAGGTCTCTGCTGGCTCGAAGCTCACAAGTCCAGTTTAGAGAGTTCCTTGAACTTTCTCCCTCCCCTTCCTTAATGATACAGAAAGAGATCCGATCTGTTCTTCCCTTTCCCCAAACGTGTACCTAATTGGGGGCTCTAGAAGAAGTCCTCTGGAGTAAAGAACCATGCTCCTTTTAGCAGAGGACCCCTTTCCTCCCAACCAGGAGTCATCTCTGACTCTCAGATCTAAGAAGGGAAATGGGCTGGGATCTAGGTAGCCACAGAGCTGTCACTCAAAAAAAAAAAAAATGTGTTCTTTTCTTCAAAGTAGACCCAGGAGTGTGTGGTGACTCATCATGTTGGCAACCCCAGCATTCAAGTGACCAAGATAGGAGCATTGCTGTGAATTCACAGCCAATATGGGCTGCAGAATGCAGTCTGGGCTGCAGCATGAGACCCTGTCCAAAAAATCTAAACAAACAGAAACAGGACTGTAAGGACTGGCCATGCTGACTTTTATTAATCAGTTATTTACATAATTATCTGTTTGTTGGTTGTTTTCCCTGCCAGGAGACCCAGGGTACACAGTAATTGCTTATTTTTTTCTTTTCCTTTTTTTTCCCAAAGCATTGTGTATTTGTACAGGTATGTGTGGGTGTTGCGTGTGTGTGTGTGTGTGTGTGTGTGTGTGTGTGTGTGTGCCATAGTGCTTATGTGAAGGTCAGAGGATAACTTTTCAAACTCAGTTCTCTCCTTCCTGCACTGTGTACCGTGGGCTACCTGGCCCTGTGCTAGCCTGTCTCTCAGGAGGAGTGCTGGGATTGCACACACACGCCACCATACACAGCATTGTATGTGGTTTCCCAGGATGGAGCTCAAGTTGTCATGCTTAGATGACAAGCACTTTTACCCACTGCACTTGATTGTTGAATGAAAAAGGTTTGTGGTTAAAAAAAAACAAACAAAAAACTGGCATTTGAAGTTACTATTTCTGAGAGGAAATTAAACAGAGAAAGAAACTAGCAATTGTGAGTCATACGCAATTTGTTTGGGATATTAAGTCTTTTCCTACAGCCTCCTTCTTTAGCTTACAATGGCTCTTATATGTTGTTCTGGCCCATTGTAGTCAAGGAAACAGATGCAAAACAGTGAAGAGCCTTGTTCCCAGACTCATAGCTAGTGGAGATGGATTCAAACTCAGGTCTGATGTCCAAGCCTAGCTTCTTTCTACCCACAAACAAGTAAACATCTTAAGAGTGAAACTCCCTACAATTTGGATTTCAAAACAAAAATGGAAAAAAAAAAGATTCAGAAACTTGAGCAGGAGTTGCGTGGGTTAGATCAGAGTTTAACAAAGCTAATTAAGAATTTACACAACTGCCAGTTTCCTACTTACATCAGACTTCTGGGTCTTCTGTTATCCTAAATTGGTTTGAGAACATTTCCATAATCCAATTTAAATGTGTGTTTTCTTTTTTTCCTTTAGACACAATGCAATAAAACCATCTGTTCTCGGAGAGGCTAGATAAGCTTTAGAGTTGAGTCCTGGGTCTCAGTGTTACAGGGCTGGGGGAGGGTCTTAGTAGCTCCCCATCACTCTGAAACTCCAGTTTTCCTCTGTACGTGGGGAAAGGGACCCCAGCGATCTTAGAGGTTGTCACCTGGATCAAAGGAGCAGATGGTAGAACATGGCGTGTGACAGAGCTAGCCTAGGGAGAAGTTTGTGTCCATTAGTCAGTGAAGATCTGCAGAGTGGGACGGGAACTCGGGACAGTCTGGGAAGGAGGGCTGCTTGCAGGCTGGCAGAAGCACACAGCAAGGTGAGGAAGAAGGACATGCCCTCTTTCTGTTCTGCCAAGATCAGCTCAGGCTGAGAAAGCAGCTCGCTTGGGTGACCCTCCATGTGCTTAGAGCCTGTAGTCATACCACTGTGCAGAGCCAGGAAATCGATATTTAACATGGGGCCAAAGAAGACTTGTGTTAGACAAGATAGTTGCTAAAAGATAGATGGCCACATTCTCTCTGATTTTTTTTTTAAGATTTACGTGTGTGTGTGTGTGTGTGTGTATGTGTGTGTCCCTGAGTGTGTGTATGTGTGTGTGTGTGTGTGTGTGTCCCTGAGTGACTGTGTGCGCCAGATAAATGCATGTGCCAGAGGAAGCCAGAATAGGATGTAAGATGCCCTCAAACTAGTTACAGATTGTCAACCACCTGGTGTGTGTGCTGGAAGCCAAACCTACATCCTGCTCAAGAGCAGCCAGGGCTCTTAACCAATGAGCTAGCTCTCCAGCCCCACTCTCTCCCTCCTTTACTTCTACTTCTTCTTTCACTCAGGGACTGTTTGCAGGCACCGAGCTACACAGTGTCAGGAGGGTGGAGTATCATGGTGTGAGGAGACAGGCAGTGGACTTGGCGCCCTGTCTAGGTGTGAAACTAAATGATCTAAATTCACTAAACCTTAGTTTCTTCACCTGTCTTCAGAAAAAAAACAGTAATGATACCCGACTTCAATGAAGGCTAGAAATTATGTTTGTCATTTCTCCTGTGGAATAAACATTCCGCAATGACTACCTGGAGACCCAGATACGCAGGGCACAAGGCCGCTGTTTTCTTGTTTCTTCCTCCACCCTATTGGAAGGCCTTCGTGGGTTAGTAGAACCCGGAGGGTTGGGACCACAGCAACGGAGGCCCAGGTGGCTTTCTGTGCCATGGGAACCTGAAGCTCTATGCTCAGAGTGAGCAACTCCACCCCACAGAAGCTTCTGGCGCTACTAGTGAGCGAGGGCATTCCCTGTGGAGGTGTGGGAGAGGCCCGAGTCTCACAGGAGCATCCTCCTAAAGTATCTGAGATTCTCAGAACTCGGAGGGCCTTGGAGATGCACCACAGTTTTTGTGAGTCTTTGCTTTGTTACACCTGGGATCTCTGACATCACCATATCCTGATTATCTCAGCATGGAGACTGAAATCAAGTCAGCTCTCTCCATTTTTGGAGGTGTGCATACATAGCTCACTAATGAGTATGTATTCCACCCAAAGTTTCTTGTATTTATTTTTAGTTTTTAGATATAAAGCCAAGGGGTTTCTCTTGCTCTCCTTCCCCAATCCCTACCTCCTCCCTGTTGCTCCTGCAGAGTAGAACCCACTCTTCTTCCATGCCCCATCCATTCTGTTGTCTTCTTTTCCCCTCTCCAATCCTCCCTCACGACTTTTTTCCTCTCATAGTCCCCTTTCTATTTAGTTTCATGACTTAGGCCAACTTAGATACATACACATTCACACATACACTCACACATGCTCACAGTCATACACACACACATTCACAAACTCAGTCATATACACACATACACACTCACACACACACAGTCACACACACACACACAGTCACACACACACAGTCACACACACACACACACACACACACACACACACACACACAAATTAAAACGTCCAAGATCCAGGCTAAGGAGATGCCTCAATATGTTAAGTGATTATTAGTGAATAATAATACAGCCATTAGTATGGAAGTTTCTAAAAAAACTAAAAATAAAACCACCATATGACCATCTAACCATTCCTGGGCACATACTCAAAGGAATGAAGTCTTATCACGAAATACCACCACATCCTTATTTAATCACTGAACTGTTCACCACAACTGGAAATGGAGCCAACCTAACTGCCCATCAGCAGAGGAATAGGTAAAGAAAATGTAGTCCATAGATGTAATGAAATTTTACTCTGTCATTAATTAAAATGAAATAATGACATTTGCAACTTTTGTGTTTTTAAGTGTCTAATTTATGTAGCCAAGTTAGTAAATGTACCCACTCTTATCAATGAGAGGGGTTTTTTTTTGGGGGGGGGGAGTTGTTTGTTTGTTTTTTTTACTGTGAACTTGAATCTGAGTTTTACAAGCCCATACCGTTGAATAGCCACCACCACAGCCAAGGTCCCCAAAGTTGCTCACATACCTTTGTGGCCATCCTTTCTGGCCTGAGACCATGCAATTGTGTTTCTTCTTATAATGTTCCATGCTCAGAAAAGTATGGAAACGGGATTTACCACACGTTGCCTTTTGAGTTTGTTTCCATAATGCATTTCATAATCCAAATGTTCTTTATTGCAGTAAGGCAAGTGGTTCTGAGATTGGCCTGGTAAATCAACAGCATTCCTACATACCATTAATAATCAATAAGAGATCTAACTAAAAAATGAACTGCATTGGGTCTGCAAGCTAGTTCAGTGACTAAAGATGCTTGCTGCCAAGTCAGTGTGACCCCAGTGTCCACTGAGGAGATGAAGAGAAGACCCACATCCTGGGAATTGTTCTTTGATCTCCATAAGTAATCCATGGCAGGGTACACATGTACACACACACACACACACACACACACACACACCTGTGACTCACACCTGTAATCCCAGGTCTTAGAGTTGGAGACAGGAAGATCAGGAGACAGTTTCTAGGCCAGTCTGGGTCATGTGAGACCTTGCCTCAAACAAACAAACAAACAAACAAACAAACAAACAAACAAACATAAGCTTCTATAGAAAAACAAAAAGTGGGGCTGGGATGCAGAGAGTTAACCCTGGCTGCTCTTCCAGAGGACCTGGGTTCGGTTGCCAGCACTCGCATGGCAACTTACAACTGTCTGTGACTGGAGTTCTAGGGACACCCTCATGCAGACATATGTGCAGGCAAAACACTAATCAATGCTCATAAAATAAAAATAAAGAAATACTTTTAAAAAAAAGAAAGAAAGAAAAACAAAGAATAGCCAAGAAAGTTTCAAGACTATCAGGATTTGCTCCAAAGCTTTGTTTATCAATTTATTATTAAGATACCATGTCAGTAGAATAAACTAGACAGCTGAAAAATAATACTCAACATTTCAGAACCTTTACATTTGACAGGGTAGTGCTACTTAACAGTGGGAAAGGGTTCAGCAAATGTGCAGGAGACAATTGGTATCCAAGCAGAACACTGGAATTTTCTGCTTGGATCCCAATTCAATAACATTGAATATTCAGTAACATTGAATCCCCAATTCATGTCACATAGAAAATAAATTCCAGATGAGTTAAAAATCTAGTAGTAGAAAAGCAAACTCTAAAAGATTTGTGTGTGCACAGGTTGCATGTATGCACGTTTGTGTGTGTGCAATTTTGTGTGTGTGTGCATGTGTTTGAATGTTTTCATGTTTATATATACTCATGTGTGCATATGTTTGCGTGTGTACGGTTGCATGTGGGTTGTATGTGCATGCATGTGGTGCCCAGAAGTCTTCCTCTGACCTCTGTCTGATTTTTTGACATAGTCTCTCACTGAAAATGGAGCTTTTCTAACCTGGGTGTCCTCGGGCCTCTGCCTCTTTAGCAACTGCACTACAGGTCTCACTGCCGTATCCCACTTTAAATTGTTTAAAGTTCTTTTTATTTTGCATTTGTGTAACGTGTGATACATGCATGTGAGTTCAAGTGCCAGTGGATGCCTTAGCTCCTCTAGAGCGACAGTTAGAGGCAGCTGAGAGCTGCCTGATCTGGGTCTGGGAATTGAACTCAGGGCTGCTGCAAGAGCTATACAAAATCTTAACTGTCAAGCCAACTCCGCAGTCCCCATGCCCAGCTCTTTACATGGTGCTGAAGATCCAAGCTCAGGGCTTTGTCTTGTATAGCAAGCATTTTATCAAGGCTATCCAGCCTTTTAAAGTTTAAAACTTTTAAAAGAAAAGGTGGACCAAACCTTCTTAAAAATATACCAAAACAAGTTTTCAAAGAGCAGAGTACTTGTCCATATAAAATGCCCAACTTGTGGACAACAAAATACATTGCAGGCCAAGTTTCTGGAGCTGATGTTCAGGAAGACATTTGTAATGCACATGTCCAAGAAAATATCTATATGCATAATTCAGAATTCCTTAAGAATCAGTAGAAAGGTAACTTTATAGAGGGCTGTGAGCAGGCCAGCTAAGCAGCTCCCAGGGGCGATAGTCAGAAGCCATTGATGGACTTGTACTTGAGAAAATGTCAACAAGGACACCATTTCACATTCCTCAAACTGGCAGAAGCTTCAGTCTGATGGTATCGCTCTGACAAGAACGGGGAGCACTAGAACACTCACACTTGCAGGAAGAGGTAGAAATTGGTACTACTGCCAAGTGGTTTCGAGTCACATAGTGGAAGATGCTGTGCATGGTTACACAATGTCCGTGTCTGTTAAAGTGAGGAGATGAAACGCCCTGTGTGTTGAGGGCTCAGTCCCTAGCTAGTGCATCTGATCATGGAAAGGTGAAGGGTTGTGAAGGTTCTGACTAATTGATGAGCTAATCCAATGATGGATTCATAACTCCTTGCATCACTGGGAGGCGATTGGGAACTTTTATGGAGGAACCTTGCTGGATCAGGTAGGTCAAGGTGAGGATGACCCTGAATCATCCCCTGTTCTGGGCTTCTCTCTGGCTCCCTCTACTTCCTGGATGCCACCAGGTAAGAGGATCATGACTTTGAGATCAGCTTACACTATACAGCTAGACCTGTCTCAAAAATCTAAGGGTTTCTGGGGGCTGAAGTCATGGCTCCGCTGTTAAAAGAACTTACTGCTCTTGCAGAAGACAAGGGTCTAGTTCCCAACACCCACCCAGTGACTCACAACCATTTTTAACTCTGGTTCCAACAGATCAGACTCCTTCTTCTGACATCCACGGGTACCAGTCACGCATGTACACATGCAGACTCATACAAGTAAAATAAAAATAAGCAAATCCTTAAAGAATAAAACCAAAAGCTAATAAATAGAACATCTATGTCACATCTCTTCTGAGATTCATGGACCATAGAGGAAGTGGGAGGGGGGTAGTGTAAAAGATTGGGAGGGTTGCAGCAAAACAGTGTCCTGGACATGTCTAGACAGCTTCATTCCTGAACTCAAAGCAGCTGTGGTCTCCTGCGAAAGCGGCATAAGATCAAGTCAGTCAGCCTCCGAACAAGGGACACTCATGAGCCCCCACCCCTAGCTGAAGAGGTATTGACAGATTGTGCTCTTAGGAGAGGGAGGTTTGGTCCCTCTCCTATTAGGTAGACCGAGCTTCAGTGGATGACCCCAAACCCAGGAGTATATGGACAGCACAAAATTGGATGGGTTATTAAAAACCAAAGCACATGAAGTTGGGAAGGGGTAGGGACAAGCAGGTGGATTTTTTTATTATAAAATATGGCCAATGTATATAGAAAAGGCCAAGAACCCAAGAACCATAGAAGCTGAGCATGGTGGCACACATCTGTAATTCAAGCCCTTGAGAAGTAGAGGCAGGAGGAGCAGGGGTTCGAGGCCAGCCTGGCCTACACAAGACCCTATATGAAAGGAAGGATTTATAAAAAGAGAACCAGGGCTGAGGATGTAGCTCAGTGTGCAGAGAGGTCAAATGGCATTCATGAATCCCTGAGTTCATCCCAGTACCATGTAAACAGTCAGAGTGCAGGCCAGAACTCCCAGGACTCAGGAGGAAGATACACAAAGATCAGGAGGCTGGGATCATCCTTAGCTACAGAGAGAATCCTTGGTCTTGGCTACATAAGACACTGTCTCAAATACCAAATATAGCTAGAATATGGAGAAGCTTCTGAGGGAGTGCACTGAAGTAGCTCTTTGGGTGGATCTTAAAGGATTATGGGGTTCTGTTAAGGAAAAGAAAACACTCCTGGGGTTGACTGGTGGCACTAAAGATTCAGGCAGCAGAAAGAACTGGGGACTCCAGGCCACTGTCCTATCAGGGAAGAGCTCGGAGACAGGCTGTGAGGCTGGGGACCCAGCCATGAGGAGTCCTTGGAAAATGACCTTCTAAGAGACATTTGGTCCTGAGCAGACATGAAGCTCTGGGGCTGTATGTAGCTCATCAGTAGAGCCCATGGCTGGCAGGGGCAAGGCCCTGGGTTTGTTCCCTGGCATTCTCCCCGCTTAAATACCCTCTGAATAGTTTATTTGCTTTAAACAGAAGCAAATGCCAAACCCCTTGGCATGGAGCTGCTTTGTTCATTACTTCTTGAGAACTAGCCTTGTTGATCCCAGGCTTTCTTCCCTGGGGAGGTGAAATGCTAAGTGCTTTTGAGTTTGCAGAGATTCAAATGTAAATGTGTCTGTGGAGGACCCTTCTGTTGTCAAACTGGTCTCAGACAGGGAGTGCTAGGTACAAGTTCAGGTCTGGAGTTCAGACCTCCTTGGCTAGGTACCTCTTGAGCTTTTCAGCTCTGGCCACTAAGAGGATGTTGTGGCTTGCTGGAGTTCACCGAGGTGCCACTCAACAGGCCCCTGGATCTTCCACTGTTGATGTGCTGCCTCTGATCAAGGGCTGGAAACCAGCCTGACAGACATGGATAAAAACTGCAGCCTCTGTGCCCCGGGGTGCCGTGTGTTTATTTCCACAGAATTGCTGGCAGTATGCCCGAGGCCTTGCTGATTCAGCATGGTGCTGTCTGGTGTACACTTCGTTGCTGAGACCTCGCACAAGGTCACAGGTGTCCCCTGGAAGACGCTGACTTTAATGTCTCTGCTGTCTAGAACTTCATGCCACGGATGCATATTTACTGGCCTCTCTTGTCCATGCCAGGAATAGGGACATAGCTACAAATAAAGCAGGCGTGAGCCCCAGCTCTGGGATGCTCTGGCTCTGGGATGCCCCATCTTGTGAGAGAGACAGACCTTAGAGAGACTGCCCAAGTCTTTTGGATAAGGATGAGGAAGAGAAACTGCAGGTAGCTGTGACAGTGGAGGCAGGACAGAGAGAGGAGCCTGGTCACAGGGACGGTGACAAGGCCACAAAAGGCTTCATCTGGGAAGGAAGTACTCTGATTCCCAAAAGTGCTTGGGAGTGGGACAGGCTAAGAGAGGGACAAAGTAGTTGGAGAGACTCCTCCGTAGAGTCAGCTGTACCTGAACCTGGGACCCCTTGAGCAGGCCACACACTACTTGGTCCACCTTCTTTTTTTTTTTTCTTCTTCTTCAAAAAATCACATTTATTTACTTATTTAGTGTGTGGGGTAGGTGGGCATGCTGGAGGGCATCACGGTGCATGTGTAGAAGTCAGAGGACAAGTGGGAAGAGTCAGTTATCTCCTTTCACCCCTTGTTTCCCTGGGATCAAACTCAGGTCATCAGGCCTGGAGCTGTCTCACCTGCTCTGTTTTCTGCTCTGAGACAGGGTCTTGCTATGTAGCACTGACTGGCTTGAGACACACTCTGTAAATCAGGCTGACTTCTACCTTGCTGTAATCATCCTGTCTTTGTTTCTTAAGTACTAGAATTACAGTCATTACCCATTATGCCCAACATCAGCACCATGCCCAGCATCAGCACCATGCCCAGCATCAGCACCATGCTTAGCATCAGCACCATGCTCAGCATCAGCACCATGCCCAGTAGTACCACCATACCCAGCATTATCTTCTTAAATTCCCTCACTCCCATTGCCATCCTTACTCTTCCTTCCAGCCCCTTTTCTTTCATCCCCTTTTCTTGCTCATCTGGCTTCTTATGCCTCTCATCTCAGCCAATGGTGACAGGAAATCAGGCTTGGAAGAGGCCAGACTAGCTGCATCCAGCCCCTGCTTTACCCCTTCCTTAATGATTATGAGACCTTGGGCAAGCAAGTAGCCAGCCTCTCTGAGCATTGGGGCCCTATGTGCATAAGCGGGGTTCTTTGGCCAGAGAAGTCTAAGATATATAAGGCTTGTAAAGTACTTGAAACAGGAATTTGTGTACACACACACACACACACACACATCTTTCTACTGTGTCAGAACTGACCTGGTTCTGTTATTTTCCATAGACATTGGTGTCCCTAGCCACAGTGCTCCTGGTAGAGCTATCCCCTGCTTAGTTAATTGCATCTCTTCTCTATGACTCTAAACGCCTAATGGGCATTAACTTTGGATATTCTCAGCATGGTATCTTTAATAACAAGAATGGATCACCAAGTTCTGTCTGAGGTTGCCAGCTCCTATAAGATCCAAGACTGTGTAGCTCTTGTACTGAGGTGACAGTTGCAAGTGGCTTTGTCATTTGAGCAAAAGTATGAAGCCCTTCTAGGTCTGACATTCTGTTTGTTCATTTAAAAGTACCTGTGAGGCTGTGGGTGGTGGTGCCACCTTGAATTCCAGAATTCAGGAGACACTAGCAGCCAGAACTCTGAGAGTTTGAGGCCATCCTGGTCTACACAGGCCAATCAGAGCTACAAAGTGAGACTCTGTCTCAGAAACATAAATATATATTGGGCTGGTGAAATGGCTCAGTGTGTAAAGGTGCTTGCTGCCAAACCTGATGACCTGAGTTCAATTCCTGGGACTCAGAATGTGGAAGAAAAATACTGACTCCCATGAGTTGTTCCCTGACTTCCATATGTGTGTCATGGTACCCATTTGAATACATACACAAATGAATAAATTTTTAAAACACCTGTTCTCAGGCATAGAGTTGCATGCCTGCAACCCCAGTGCTCAGGAGGCTGAGCCAAGGAGCTCTTCAGGTTGAGGTCTGCCTAGACCAAATAATGAGACCCCGTGCTCAGCCCTCAGGGTATTTATAGTTCACTGGTGAGATGGCTATCAAAGTTCTAAGTGAAAGAACACCCTGACACTATGTACATGATGCTGAGAAAGTTCACTGGGAAGGGTTGAGCTAGTCTAGGAAGTCAGAGGGATGTCCAGGGAATCATGTGGGAGTTGGGATCTAATAGATGAGCAGGTATTAATAAATAAATAAATAAATAAATAAATAAATAAATAAATAAATAAATAAGACAGGGAAGATTCCAGAAGGAAGCAGCCTTGACAAAGGTAGGTATCAAGAACGGGCAGGTAGAGCTTCCCCTGAAGATGGATCTCAGATGCAGGCCTGAGAGTTAACTACTCACTGACCCTAGTGAGAGCCAACTGGGGTAATATTTACTTGCATCTTAGGAGCATTGAGAAGTGAAGGCAGAGGAGGTGTGCTGATGGGAGGAGACGTGGACCTGGAAATCCAGTGATCATAGGTTTCCAGGAGCTGCTGGTGGAGATCAACATCGGGAGAGGAAGCCATCCTTCCCCAGAGCCTTAGCTGCTCAGCTGGTTGTCTCCTCCTGTCTCAACCTCAATAACTCCTGGTCACTCTTCCATGCTGCCCAAGCCAAGCTAGAAGGAAGTGTGTGGGTGGCTGTCTCAGGAGAAGGTGTTTCTAAGAATGTAGCAGTGAACAGGAACCCTTCAGGGGATTCATTTCCCTGACTTGAATGGTTCCTTGGAAGTGATGATGTACGATTTCCATCAAGCAAGATGAGTGAAAATCACGTCTCTCTTTTTCCTCTGTCTCGTCTCTGCAGGCTTATATTTGGCACCCTTTATCCTGCATATTATTCATACAAGGCTGTGAAGTCCAAGGACATTAAAGAATATGTAAGTGAAGCCTCTCACTGGGGGGCGGGTGGCTCAGCGTGAATGGTGGAGGAACATGTCCCTTAGTCTGGGTCCGTGGCAGGAGGGAACCTATCACCCTTCTCATGTGACTTCTCAGAAGTCCTGTCCCCATCCAAAGCTGTCCCCTGTCCAGATCCTAAGTATTAAAGTGAGGAAAGCCGAGAACTGTGAGGGGAAACTGAATCTGGGACTAGGGGCCGGGTGCCACGGTGACTTCATCTCTCTGCCCAGTTCCCTCACCCAGTTCCTTCTGCAGACCACAGACCACGTTCTGCCCCTAGAGAGGGCACACGGGCTTGAGAAGCCAGCTGACCTGGGTTATATCCTGACTCGCTGATTCTGACCCCCCTCCAGTCTGTCTTCTGACACGAGTTTAAGCCTGGTTGATGTGTAGGCTCTTTGAGGACAGAGGTGTTCCTGATCATCTCTCTGCAGCACTTGGCAGAGAGCTGAGCCCATGGCAACGGAAAACTAAAATCTTTTAAAAGTATGAATTGATTAATTCAGAGCTAGCTTGAAAGTCATTATTTTCATGGATTTCCCAAGAAGTCTTTATGATGAACACCTCCAGTTCAACTGCGACCAAAGCCCAGTCCCCTTGCTCCCAGTTCCCAGAACCACTTGCTTCAGCTGCTCCTAACAGGGGAACCCAGAGTGGGTGACTTCTGGAGGCCCATCCCTGGCATGTGTGAGGACAGCTCCGTGCCCATGCTATAAATAGCCAAAAAGTTGCAAACACAGAGGCTCCTAGTTCTCAACTGACACAGCCCAGGCTAAAGCAGTCGGCAGCGTCTCCTTCCAGTGCTCCCCCCCCCCAGCCCTCCCCACCTGTGGTACCCAACAGCTGGGCCTGGGAGGGAGGACTTACTGAGGACTCTGTAATTCAAGGCTGATCCGCTGCAGGGCAGGGGCTGAGCACACTCTCAGGCAGCTGAGCCAGATCAAACCCTGGTAAATTGTTCTGTGCTGACTAAACTCACAGGAGCCTGGTGTATGGCCAGAATGGCAGCTCATTCATTTTGAGTGAGACCTAACTGACAAGTAGAGCAGCTGTCTGTTGGCTGGTGTGTGCACACTTCCCCATGGGGAAGCTTGGCAGTTGAGGTTAGAAGGTTTCTGGGTAAAAATGGCTTTGGGAGACAGGAGCTGAGGAGTACCAGGGGAGACTTGCCTCCTTCCCCCCACCCCCCCTTTCGCACACGCACACTGGCACATATGTTCAATGTCCCGGTACTCTCAAAACCCCCCACTCTAGCATGCTCAGTGCCATATCACACGTGCACTCACAATGTTCACATGTTTCCTTCTTGTGGTTTGTTTGATTTGATTTCTGTTGCTGTAATGAAATGCTCGGACTAAGGGCTGGAGAGATGGTTCAGTGGTAAGAGCACTTGTTGTTTTTCCAGGGAACCTGGGTTCAGTTCCCAGCACCTGGGTTAAGTGGCTCTCAACACCTGTTACTCCAGTTCTAGGGCATCTGATGCCCTTTTCTGCTCTCTGAAAGCACATAAACACACATTATTACACACACATGCACAAACACACACACACACATGCAGAATGAGAGAGTGAGCAAGGCACAGAGACACAGACAGACAGGCAGGCAGGCAGGAATTTAAAAAAAAAAAGAAAAGAAAAAGAAATCTTAAAACTTTAAATAAGAAAACACTTTGACCAAAAGCAACTTTGGGGAAGAAAAGAATTTGACTTATACTTCTAGATGACTATCCATCACCGAGAGAAGCAAGGACAAGAACTCAAGCAGGATCTTAAAGGCAGGCTGCTTGGGAGTCATGCAGGAGTGCCTCTAACAAAGAAATTCACTCACAGCCAAGGAAGTCTAGCAGAACCATGGAGATTGGGCTCATGATCAGCTAACTGCCTTATACAGTCCAGTACCACCTGCCCAGGGATTGGCGTTGCCCACAGTGGGCTGGGCCCTCCCATATCAATTAACAATCAAGACAGTCTCTCATAGGCATGACCACAGGCCAATTTGATCTAGGGAATTACTTTTCTTTTTTTCTTTCTTTTTTATTCTTCTCTCATATATTACATCCTGCCTGCAGTTTCTCCCCCCCACACACACTTCCCCTTTCTCCATGATCTACCCCCTTCCACCTCCCCTCAGAAAAGACCAGGCAGGCCTCCCAGGGACATCAACCAAACACTGGATAACAAGCTACAGTAAGAGCCAGCAACAGTGAGACCCAGCATGTACCATCATCAAGGCTGGACAAGGCAACCCAGCAGGAGGAAAGGAGTTGACAAAAGAGTCAGGAACAGCCCCTGCTCCCAATGTTAGGATTCCCACAAAGAACACATCCATAGCATATAAGTAGAGGACCTAGGTCAGACCTATACAGGTTCCCTGCTCTCTTAAGTTCCCATGAGTCCCAGTCACTTGATTCTGTGGGCTGTGTGTTCCTGACCCATCTGGTTCCTCCGATCCTTTCTCCTGCTCCTCTGCAGGGCTCCCTGGGCTGCCCAATGGTTGGCTGTGGGATTCTGCATCTGTTCCCATCAGTTGCTGGATAAACTCTCTCCGGTCCCTTTGATGTTGGTTTTGCTAGGCTCTGGTCCCAGAACACTCTGCAGGCAGGACAAGCTATAGGTCGAAGGTCTTGTGGTTGGGTTGGTGTCCCAATCCTTCCACTCGAGGCCTTGCCTGGTTACAGATGATGGCTGGTTCAGGCCCCCTGTCCTTCATTTACTAGGAATAGTTGCAAGGACTCTTGCAGAGTCCACGGGGTTTCCATTGCACTGGGTTTCCACCTTGCCACTGAAATGCCCCCCAATTCCAGTCATTTCTCTCAATATCTTCTGCCCCCCAACACCTTCCTATTCCCAACCCCACCACCCCTCAGTGCCCCCTGAAACCTATTCTATTTCAATCTCTTGAATTTCTTGATGAACATTCTCTTCCATACGATTCTCAGCTGTGGCACCTCATAACCCCATTTGTACAGGAGACAACCTGGGACTTTCCTGGACTCCAGCCTCTCCTTCATTATCCAGCTGCATTAATTCTCACGCCCAGTTGGGGACTGTGCCCTTCATCCTTAGGACCATGTCATCTCCCAACTCATATTTCCTGTCATTCTCTACAGCTACTCCCTGATATCTGCTTCAGATCATTTTCTCTGAGAAGAGTCAATGGTCTCTTGAACTAGCTTTTTAGCATATTTATTCATTGTTTTTAAATTGGTTATACCTAGCAGGGTGGTGGTGGTGGTGCATGCCTTTAATCCTAGCACTTGGGAGGCAGAGACAGGCGGATTTCTGAGTTCGAGGCCAGCCTGGTCTACAAAGTGAGTTCCAGGACAGCCAGGGCTACACAGAGAAACCCTGTCTCGAAAAAACTAAATAAACAAATAAGTAAATTGGTTATACCTGAGATTATATTTATTAAAAATATGTACAAAACATAGGTTATTGAATTCCATTGCTGGAGTCACAGGCAGGGCTGTTTCTCTTTTCAGTTTCTGGAGGAGTCTCTTTGCCTGATTTGTGGCTCCTGGTGGCAGCTGCTCGCCAGCACATACCCCTTCCTCATTCTTTGGAGTCAGTGGTTTTGCATCTCTGAGCTGTCTTCCACAGGCATGGCTCCCTCTGACATCACTGGGAAGAATTCCTTTTTAAGGATGCATGTGATTACAGTTGTTGACCTTCCTACCCCAGTGTCCTGATTAATTCTGTTAATTCCTATTGGCTGTGTAGTGGTCACCGCCCTTGGGGAGCCACTAATATGAGTAAGACTCTTTCTCAAGACTGAAACTGTTGGAATTAATATTTCACTAATTAATTAATATTAATTAGTATAATTAAGTAATATTAATTGAGTATAACTAATATGTCCACTAATATTAAACATAGTCTCTGGGCAGGAATAAGTGGGAGTCCAGGTGTGCCTCCCAGGGAATGAATTCTTCACATCCTTATAGAAACAACACTTTCACTGAAGGTTTCTCTCTGACCCATGAAGGATACCTGAAGAACCAGGATAATTTGAAACTATGGCATCCACAGGACACCCAGTCTTCTCCAAGTTTTCCTAATCCTAAACCTTTCTTTAAAAGTCTCATTTAAATACATACTGAAGTCCCTGTTTGAAAGTCTTACTTTGGTTCTTTGCAGTTCGAGGTCCAGCCAAGAGCGTTGTTATTTTTGTGAAAAATTCTTGCTCTGTCGTCCAGGCTGACCTCAGCCTCATGATCCCCCTGCCTCAGAATCTTGAGCACTGGGATTCTGGCCAAGACTTTGAAGACAGCTTATAGTGTCCATTTTAGGAGTTTTCCTCTTCTTGGCTTCCCTTCTTCTCTGAGGTTCTCCCCTCCTGAACTTGTAGCCAGTCTGTCAGGCTTAAGCTCCTTCCCCAGCTCTTTGGGGTTTTTGACCTCAGGCATAGCGGACCTGGATTTAAATCTATGATTTCTCCAAGGGTTGTAATTGGAAGCTTGCTCTGACTGTAGACCAGCCATTTGCTCTCAGCGTCAAGGTGTGGTGGAGCAGAACTGTCCCTGAGTTAAGGAAGTGTGACAGGTGCAGGTGGCCCTATCTGGGGCCACCTCAGTGTCCGCTGCAGTGGTGCTGGGCAGCCACGACCCTGTCTACCAGCTCTGCCTTCCTTTCAACAGGTCAAATGGATGATGTACTGGATCATATTTGCCCTCTTCACCACAGCAGAGACGTTCACAGACATCTTCCTTTGCTGGTAAGTGTCCCAGGGACTGGGATATTTCCAGGGGCAGCTTGGCCTGGTGATGGGCAGAGGTGGGGAGGGATCTCGATCTGTCCTCGGATCATAGGAGCAGGACCAATGCTGGGATGTTAATTGGAGCATTTTGAGATCCCTAAGAGCCCATGTTGTATAAGGCACTCGGGAAGTAGCATAGACTACACAAGCAGAGTTCTTCCACAAATGGACTTGGTAATGTATCCACGTGTGAAAGAAGGAAAGAGACGGTATATAGGAGTATGCAATGACAGGGGCCGAGCCTATAGCTCAGGAGTAGCTCAGCCCAGCACTACAAAACAAAATAAGTGTGCAGTTAAAACACCATGTTTCCCTCCCAACCCATGTGCTTTTCCCATAACCACTATCCACACTTGTATGTCCTCTTAAAACATTTGTGGGTGCCAGGCATAGTGGCAACACGCCTTTAATTGCAGCACTCCTGAGCCAGGGGCAGGCAGATCTCTGTGAGTTTGAAGCCATCCTGAGTTACAGTGACATAGACAGACCCTGTCTCAAAAAACCAAAACGCAAAACAAAATTGCTGGTATGTTAATACACACATACTTACACAGACATTTTTATTTTTAAAATGTCTTATTCTCTGTGTAGGCATGTATGTGTGTGCTGCCTGGGATCTGTATGTGGTATGTATGCATGAGCACAGGCATGCCATGGCACACACGTGCAAGTTAAAGAACAGCTTCGTGGGGTCAGTTATCTCCTTCCAATCTTATGTGTGTTCTGGGGATCAACTCTGGTCACCAGCCCTGTGCTGCCAGCACCTTTACCCACCGAGCCATCTCCCATGTAGCCTAGACTGGTCTTTACCACTCCAGCCCTCTCTCTGTGGTTCCTAAGTGCTGGAGTTACAGGTGTGTGATGTTTATATTTTTCATTTTTTTCCTTTTCAATAATATTAGGCATAACAGTTCTATTTGCTTATTGAATTCATTTTAGAAATGCTTTCATATGAGCATAAATGTATCTACTTGTTTTTCAGTGGTCACATAGTATCTCATGGTCTAGATGAAGTGTAACTTATTTAATTAGTGTCCTTTTTAAAAGGGTTTAAAGATCTATTTTATTTTTAATTGTATGTAAGTCTCTGGGGAATGGGTATATGCATATGAGCATGGGTTCCCGTGGAGGCCAGAAGTGGACCTCAGATCCCCAGGTGGCTGAGAGTGGCCAGCAAGGGTACTGGGAACCACATTCGGGTGTCCTCTGAAAGAGCAGTGTGCACTCTTAAACTTCTGGGCCATCTGTTCGGTCCCAATTAATGTCCTTTAGATGGACATTTAGTGGTTGGCTTTTTTCACTTTAAACAATACACTTGCTAGACACAGCTCTTTAGTCTGAACACTTGGGAGGCAGAGGCAGAATCAAGAGTTCAAGATAAGCTTTGGCCACCTAGTAAGTACAAGACCAGCCTAGGCCACAGGAAACCTTGTCTTAATTCTCTACCTCCAAAAGAAGTTAATATAGCTATGTTTTAGCAATGGTGCAATTAAAAACATTATTGGTATAGAGCTCTCTCTTAGAGATGGTGAATAATAATGTATGTGTCATTTTCATATTTAAGGGAGTTGACATATTTTCATTTGTACCCTGTAGTTTTGTTTCATACTGTGACACAGGATGGACTGGGCCTCCATGAGTAGAGACAGACCCTGCTATGCTATCCCTTACCTTCCTCAGAACACAGACACTGTCACAAGACATCAGACCATGTGTGCAGCTTACACAAACAGCCTCTGTGTCACCTGTAGAGATGAGGGTGCTGGGTCCTGGGCCAGCAAAGAGTGGGTAGTCCATTAATAAGTGTGTCCTATCCCTGAGTCATCTAGTCGTGGGTCCTCTGACTACTGCTGCCCTGCTATCCTGCTCCTTCTTGTGATTACCAGGGAACTGCAGTGTTAGTCTCAGGAGCTCCTCCTGGTATATCAACATGGTAACCTTGCTACTTTTGCTGGGTGGAAATCTTGGCTAATGGTGGCTTTGCTCCTGTCTAGTTGCTGGGCTACCCACTGCCCATGGTACAGTTTTAGTTTCCTATATAGTAAGAACTCAGCTGCTGTGGGTTTTTTGTTTTCTTTTGTTTTTGATTGTTTTTTGTTTTTTGTTTTTGTTTTTGTTTTTGTTTTTTGCCTCAGTATAAATTTTTCAGCTTTTTTGAGACAGGGTCTTACTATGTAGCCTTGGTTGTCCTGGAACTCATTCTGTCAACCATGATGGCCTTGAACTCACAGAGATCCCTTGTTTCTGCCTCCCAAGTGCTGATTAAAGGCATTCCACCACACCTAGCTCTGTCAATTTGATTTTCATTTGGTAAGGTATATAAGATTGCTTTTGCTAACATGATAAATTATCACAGCTCTCACCCCTCAAAGGAACACATGGTTCTTATTCTGCCATTTCTACAAGCTAGAAGCTGGGGAGGGGTGATCCGAGTTCTCTACTCAGACCCTCACAAGTCCAAAGTCACAGTGTAGGGCAGCTGGGGCTCAGTCTGAAGGCTCTGGGAAGATAGGAGGGAGGAGGGAGGGAGGAAGGAGGGAGGAGGGGTAAAGCAGAATAGAGGAGAGGGAAGAAAAAAAGTAAATCTGTGGGATTGGGGTACCGCCTCAGTGGAAGAATGCATTTAGTATGTGTGACGCCCTAGATCCAATCACAAGCCTTTCCTCTCCCCAGATCAACCACTGTCCACCTAGGGTTATCACTATGAAAAGTTACACTGTACAATTAATTAATGTGCATGTATGTAGATGGTTTTGTCCTAAGTCCGGTGCTCTTATGAAAGTCGGGCATCTCTCCAGAGCTTGTGGAGACCACAGTTACCCATGTCCTTCGAGGCCACCTTAAAAGCAATTGAGGAAGTGGGGGCAGGTTTCTCTTCAGCTACATACATGGTTCTTCAAGGCATCTTAGTGTGCAGCCCTTTCTATCCCTGGGCTGATCGCAGATGATTTAGTTGGCCGAGATTGTGTTAGCGAAGCCAACAGATCTGAGTGGCTCATCTTGAAGGATCCTGTGACACCTGGGCTAGGGCCTGGTTCTGTATGTGAGCTATTATTCTAGAGGCTTCAGCAGCGTGTGTGTGTGTGTGTGTGTGTGTGTGTGTGTGTGTGTGTGTGAAGGATCAGATTGGAAATATGTTGAGCTCTGAGACCTATATACTCTTTATATAGCTGCTCAGCTGAGCCATGGTAGCAGGAAAGCAGCATAGACAATACCTACATAAGTGTGTAAGCAGTATTCTAATAAATCTTTATTCATAAAAACAGATGGCAGGCTTTGGCTTGTGACCTATGAGTTATTAGAGGTCTTAAATCTATTCTAACAAACAACAGAGGCTTGGCTGACTTAAGACTAACTCACAAATGGGAAGAAAAGAACGTTCTGAAGGGGAGTAGAGAGCCCTCAGAGAGCACCCCAAGGCCCTCCCACTGAAGCTTAGGGACTCCAGCCACTGCCAGTTGTCCCCTCTCTGCTGACTGCCATGCTGTAGACCTTCTTGGTTCCAAATTTCACTCTCCTGTGATCTAGATATGACTTGGCACTAGTATGTAGTACTTCTTTAGTAGTCCTTAGTGTTGTGATCTAGAGATTGGTTAGTATAAGCAGGACTGCCACAGGTCTGTCCCTCTTTGTATAGAATGAAGGAAGCAGGGGCATCTCTACAGAGCTCTTACCGTGAGTGCTTATAGAGCCTAGTGTGCAGAGTCTGTCCAGGCACTAGCGCTGTGTGCAGCCCTCAGGAGGAAGGACACCCAGTCAGGGCATTTCCCATCCCACTGAGTTGTGGGTGCTAGTACCCATCTCATTATTTTTGTCCCTGCCTGAAGTGGGTGGCCTTTGCCTCTTGACCCCTTCTCTAAGGTTGAAGTCTTGTATTCCTTTCATGTAGTATGTATACACACCTTCCTCCACACACATTTGTCTCTGCCTTTCCTTTCTTCACCAAGGCCTTCCATGCTATTCTCACTAGAAACTTCAACTTCCTCCCCTCTAAAACTTAAGGCTCACTCAGTCTGAGTCCTTTTCCTCTCTGGTACCCACCAGAGGATAACTTCTGAAGGCTCCTTAGAAGTTTGGTTTTAACATGTGATGGTTGGGGTGATACCAAAGATATAGCAAGGAAAACTTGGGAGACGGGTAAGCAACAAGAGTGAATTGGGTATGCACTAATGCCCTTGTGCCCACGAGGACAGTGTCCACACTTCCACTGTAGCGTGTGGCCTTGCTATGGGCTCACCCATTTGTCTCAGTTCTCTACTAAGGTCAAGGACTTGTCTAACCTATTGTCCTAGTTGGCTTTGTCAACTTGAGACAGTCTAAGAGTCATCTGAGAGGAAGGCATAGATTGAGGAATTGCCTAGATCATCATGGGCCTGTGGAAATGTTAGTGGGGTGTTATAGTGATGCGGGCTACCTGGTGCAGGACAGCTCAGTCCAGTGTGGCAGCCCACTTCCTGGCAGGTGGCCCTGCACTGTAAGAAAGATAGCTGACTCTTCAGTCCCTCACCTTCCTTGCTCTCTATCCCTCCTTCTCTCTTTCCCTTCCCCCTTCTCTACACGTGGCTACGGCTGGCCTCTCTCTACCTTCTCTCCTTTCTCCCTGCCTTTCTACAATAAAGCTCTAAAACAAAAAACAAAAAACAAAACAAAAAAACAAAACAAAAAACAAACCAGAAAAGAAAAGAAAAGAAAAGAAAAGAAAAGAAAAGAAAAGAAAAGAAAAGAAAAGAAAAGCAGCTGAACATGAGCGTGCGAGTCAGCAAGCAGCAAATCTTCCAGGTTTCCACTTCAAGTTCCTGACCTGACTTCCTCCAGTGACGAACTGTGAGTGTGAGGCAAACAAACCTGTCCCTCCCCTAAGTTGCTTAGATAAGAAAGGGACTGAACTAAAACCACCTGTCCTGCGCTGCATGTGCCTTTCCACCTGCACCTTTACAGGATTTTCTCAATGGAACAAACACATGCATAAATGAAGGAATGGATCAATCAGTCGACTGGGCAAAAAGGTATCTCGGGAAATTCACAGAGCAAGGCAAACGGGAAGGGCACTGATGGTGGCTGATAGGATAAAGTCTTGAGATTCCAGTGTGACTGTCAAGAAGACACTCAACAAGGACAGACAGGAGCTTCCTTCTCAGTGACTCTGGAGAGGAAACTGAGCTTTAAAATCAGGGAACTTTACAGGCGGAGCTTGTTGAGAAGGAAGTGGAGGCTGGGAGTAAGGAAATGGAACCAGGACTGGGCTAGTCCCAGGACAAAAAGGAAGGGCTGGATTTCCATTGGTGTGCACCGTTTGTAGAGGTAGATTAGGTCTGTTCACTCTTCCTTAGCCACAGAACAGCTTGCTCTGCCTGTAAACATCCTGTCCTTGAGGAGTGGGCTTATCTCTGGAGCTTTTGCCCTCACACACCAGCATCCCTTGCCACCTTAGTGTCCTGGCCCTGTGATAAGGATGGGCTGCAGTGGCTAAGAGCACACATGGGAGACTGGGTGGGTGGAAGAACCCAGCATTGCCTTCTAAGGACACTTCAAAGGCCCAGTAACTTGCCTTTTGTTTCACTCTCTCATCTTACTTTCAGAGACTTCGTGATGATCTCATCCTGAGTTTCAAAGCACCCCAGTTTTGAGCCTAAGATTATTTGGGAGCACCGAGGAGTTAGAGAAGAACATATACCAGTTCAATCATTCATTTTTAATTTTAATATATATTTAAGACTATGTATATATGGGACTGTGTATTTCAGAATGGCCTAGAACTCTCTATGTAACTGAAGATGACCTTGAACTTTTTATCCTCCTGCCTCCACCTCCTGGTTGCTGGGTTTACAGGTGTACAGCACCTTCTGTGCTGGGATGGGGGAACTCATGCATGCTAAGTAAGCACTCTATCAACCAAGCTGCATCCCTATTCCTTAATTTTGTTTGGAGACAAGGTTTTGGTGTATAGCCTAGGATGGCCCCAAACTCATGATCCTTCTGCCCCAGCATTGTGAGTGCTTGGACTTATAGGCAACTGTCACCATGTCCTCTACACTACCCTGGACTATCCCAAGCCTTTCAAGGGGTTAAGGGCTGAAGCCCTGGAACTACATTCTCCTCTTATCCCCAGGCGGAAGTCCAGAGAAGAGTTTAAAAGGCTGTAATGGCTTCCTTTTTAGTGCTCTGGATACTGATGCCATCTTTCCCCCAAAGGAAACTCATTCTGCTTCAGCTCTTCTACAAACCATTGGTCTCCCTATGCCTGGGTATCGTCCAAGCAGGCTCCAACCCCACAGCCCTTAATCCTCAGAAGGCCGAGGAGGGCAGAGCTCTGTGAGTTTGAAGCCAATAATCTACGTTATGAGGCCTGTGTCAAGGGAGGGAGGGAGGGAAGGAAGGAAGGAAGGAAGGAAGGAAGGAAGGAAGGAAGGAAGGAAGGAAGATAGAAGGGAGAGAGAGAGAGAGAGAGAGAGAGAGAGAGA
>NC_034591.1:89702488-89703456 GCF_900095145.1 Mus pahari
TAAGCACTTGTGAGTCTCCCAGAGATGGGGGTGTAAGCACTTGTGAGTCTCCCAGAGATGGGGGTGTAAGCACTTGTGAGTCTCCCAGAGATGGGAGTGTAAGCACTTGTGAGTCTCCCAGCATGGGTGCTGGGAGCCAAACTCTGGTCCTCTGGGCAGAAGGGACATCTTTTCAGACTTCTTGCCGAAGCTTTAAAAAGCTGCATCAGTGTGGGTGGATGGATTATGCCAAAAAGATTCTAAAGAACAAGTGATCTATAGCAAATGGTTCAGAGCATCAAGGTAGGCTGGGCAGTCCAGAGGGCCCCTGGGAGAGTCAAATAGACATATGCATTTCCTAAATGCTAATCCTGTAGGCTGGGACAGAGGCTCTTAGTTGGCTGTGCAGTGAGAATGTGGTTACTCAGATCTAAATGACAGTTTCCTGATATCTACAAAGTGCACACAGATAACCCACTCCTGAGTACCTGGACCATAGCCTCACTTGTGTGCATTCAGAAAGAAGCATATAGAGGGGAGCGTGCTGGAAGCTTGGCTTACGATGGATGGTGGTCATCAATCTCTTTACCGGGAGATACTTAGACATGTATAGGACGCTATGAAAGAGACTGGAGCTTTCCATGTTCTGGTGTGAGACGGTCCCCAATATATATCAACAGAGTATTGTTGATTCTGTGCAGATTAGGGAAAGCAAGGTGTAGGGGGTATAGAGAACGGAAAATGCCACCAACAGGCAGTTAAGGGAATCACAGGTAGGCACCTACCGGATTGAATAGGCCTAGCCCCTAGTCTAAGATATGCAATAAACAATAAACAGAGAGAGCCAGAAAGAAGGGAGTCTAGAGGGCCTGGGTGGGAGAGAAACTCTGTATGTTCTCAGGTTCTTTAGCATTTCTCAATATGTGCATGCATGACCTGCTCTCAGGTTCTTTAGCATTTCTCAATATGTGCATGCATGACCTGCTCTC
>NC_034591.1:89703606-89717337 GCF_900095145.1 Mus pahari
GACCTGCTCTCTGGTTCTTTAGCATTTCTCAATATGTGTATGCATGACCTGCTCTCAGGTTCTTTAGCATTTCTCAATATGTGCATGCATGACCTACTTTTTTAAAATTTCTTTTACACAATAACTAGGAGAGCCCTAGTATGATGGCTGTCCTTGGGACTGTGTGTTTCTTAGGCTGGTATGTGAGCTTGCTGGATTCAGTAGCTTTCCCCTTGGACTGGCAAATAATTTGTTTTCAAAACAAAAGTTCCTCCATTATTAATGAGTCCCACTGTGTCCCACTCTGGGGTTGGGGAACATCAATCACGCCTCTCCTCTTTCAGCCCCGGTTTTTTGTAGCTGTGAAAGATGAAACAACTTTGCCCAGGAAGAACTCCACCCCTCACCCCACCCCACCCCAGTTACTGGAGAATATTCAGGAAGAGCCTGCTAAAGCCAGACAGCAGAAAGGCTTTGGTGAGGTGGGCCGCTGACTGGGGAGAGGGAGTTGTATGAGTTTGAAAGGGCTCTGAAATGACTTGCTAGGGATTGCTTTTATTTTTAGCTCCATTCACCTGGGAAGGATGCCTGGGAAAGACTTACTTTTTGATCCCTCAGACTAGCATAAGAGACCTTTTTATCCACTGCATCTTATTTTAAGTAAGGGTGCCTGAGGTTTGTTTTAAGTAGGTGTGGTCAGACTTAAGGACCTGAAAATGGCTGACAGGAGGGAGATGTTCATCCACATCAAAGATCCCTAGTAACGGGAAGTGCAGCACCACACAGGATGGTTCTGGAGGCAGAGGGTGCTATCAGCATGGTTCCATGAGTAGGATTTGAGTTTGCTATTGTAAGTGGTTCTGAGAGATGGGAGCATCTCTGGCTATCTGGTCCTGGTATAGGGAAATGCAAGCATATGCAGAGTGGCCGAGAATATGAGATCCTGCAAGCTCTGGACTACTGGCCTGCATGTGAAAGCTAAAGGTCTTTGAGCATAGACCTTTTCCTTACTTACCAGCCCTCTCTCATTTCCAGGGTCGGGAGGGTGCTAGAGAGAAGGCTCAGCAGTTAAGAGTGCTTGCTCCTCTTGCAGAGGACGAGAATTAGGTTCCCAACACTCACGTTAGGTGGCTCACAATCTTCTGTAACTATAGTTTCAGAGGGATCTGACGCCCTCTTCTGACCTCCAGAGCCACTGCACTCACATGCATAAACCTACACATAGATACACATACAAACAATTTTAAAGTAAAATATTAGAAAAAAAAGTAAGAAAGTTCAGAAGGAGCCTGTGCTTGTACTGGGAGCTCTTTCTTGGCTAGATCTAGGAAGTGACTTACCCTGGCGAGGACACTTCCTCCAGAGTCAACAAAGCTTCAAGATACTGTCAATATAGCTGTGCAGTTTATTCACAGCACCAGCTAGAGACAGGGGGGGGCGGGGTTGAAATCTGGGTCAAACCCTGCTTTACCACCCCGTGGCCCCAGTGATCTGCATCTACCCGAGGGGCTTGGCTTTTCCATTTCTCGAAGACTTGACATAGAGTAGCAGAGACACACCAGGCCACTTGTCTCGGGTTGATGGTATTTTATCAGTCAATCTCTAGCTGGACCCCTAGATTCAAGGACATCTGACTATTTCTCTTCCCTTCCTTCCCCTCCCTCTCCTCCTCCTCTCATACCTCCATCCTCTTTCTCTGTCTCCTGCTGTTTCTGAAGGAGTGTGTGTGTGTGTGTGTGTGTGTGTGTGTGTGTTGGTGTTTCTGAAGGTACACATCCATGTGTTTACATACCAGAAAACAGCTTCAGATGTGGTTCCTGAGGCACATAGACTGTTTGTTTTGTTTTGTTTTTAAGACAGGGTTTCAATGGCCTGTGACTCGAGTAGGCTAAACTGGCTGGCCAGTATCCTAGGGATCCACCTGTCTCTGCCTCTCCACTGCTAGGATTACAAGTACAAGCTACACCATCTGGGTTTTTCTTTCTTTGTGACATCTGTGGATCACGCTCGGCTCATCACACGTGCAAAAGCAAGCATTTTCCCGACTTCACTACCTCTTCGGCCAAAATGCCAGAATATTGTCTCTGTCTGGAAGCTCCAGGGATGAAGGGATCTCTGCCACTCCCCCAACCCCCACCTCATATAAGATGGCACAGATAGGTGCAGTGGGGGCCAGTGCTCGTGGGACAAATGGATGAATGGGCCCGAGGGTGTGTGGGAGTCCAGCATGTATATTATCCCTCACTCTTCTTTCTTTTGGCACACACAAAAAAGATTCAGATCTCTGCCTGCCGTTGAGTAGAGGAAGCAGGACTCTCCTGCTTGGTAGGAGTTGGACTCCTCTCCCTGCCTTTACTGAAACAAGAAAGAGAGGTACCTGGCCATTGTGGAGACCCTTCCAGCTCCACCCTGATGTAATTCCCCCTGGCCACAAATAGTGAAGGTTGAATGACCAATGCCCAGACAGACTTGATCTTCAGAGTCCACAGGCTGCAGCTGGATCAACGTGCCAACCCCAGTGAGCATAGCCCTGCAGAAACTGTCAGCCGCTGCCAGGCAAGGCCATGCTGTAACTGCCGGAGTGAGCCTGCCTTCCTGCTTCTCTTAAGAAACAGAATCAAAAGGAAACACGAGCTGGCTTTCAGGGAGAGGTCTTGGGTGTGTAGAAGTGCATGTGTGCACACATGCCTTCACAGGTGGGGAATGAGGACTCTGGGAACCTGGCATACATGTATGAGATGAGGGCATCCATGCCAACCCTGGTCTTTTTTTTTTTTTTTTTTTTACGGACTTTAAACAGTGCTGCAGAGAACCTAATAGAAGCCGTGTTTTCTTATCTTTCCAGGTTTCCATTCTATTATGAACTAAAAATAGCGTTTGTAGCCTGGCTGCTGTCTCCCTATACAAAAGGATCCAGCCTCCTGTATAGGAAGTTTGTTCATCCCACACTGTCTTCAAAGGAAAAGGTAACTGATGCTGCTTCTAGCAAGGGAAAAATCAAAGCCCTGTGTAGAAAGGGTTGTTCTGTTGCAGGAGACCCCTTGTGGTTCTTCTTTACTTCAACAGGTAAGTGCTTTCCTTTAATAGTGATATATATGTATATATGCATATATATCACTAAGTGTGTATATATACTTCTGTAGTGAGATTTCTGCAGTTTTAGTTTCTTTTAAAAGCACAGGAATAGGGCTGGAGAGATGGCTCAGTGGTTAAGAGGTCCTGAGTTCAATTCCCAGCAACAGCATCCAGTGTCCTCTTCTGATGTGTTTGAAAACAGCTACAGTGTACTCATATACATTAAACAGGCAAACACAGAACTATTATGAGAACATGTTTTCGTTTTAATCCCAGGTGTGAGGTATGGGGCTGCTTTAGACTGTCTGCAGCACCTGACTATGATTTGGCTCAGGCTCTAGCAGAGGTGTGGTTTTCTCAGCTGCAGATAGTGTCTTTGATTGTGTGGTGCTTCCAAACTGGAAAGTTTTCAGAACGTATATAAATGCTAGGGCCCCAAGAGGTGGGGTTGGTGGTTAGTGGTCATTCAGGGGGTTGTTGGATGTTTGTTAGTAGTCGTGCTCAAAGAAGAACCAAAAGAAAAGAAATTAGATTGGGATATTGTGATGGGGGTGAAACTGGGGAGGGGGGTTAAGGGTGGGAAAAAGAAAAACCCACAAAGTAGCAAAGACCAACTACAATCTCATATTCTCTCTCTCTCTCTCTCTCTCTCTCTCTCTCTCTCTCTCTCTCTCTCTCTCTCTCTCTCTCTCTCTCTCTCTCTCTCTCTCTCCCTCTCTCCCTCTCTCTCTCTCTCCCTCCCCCCTCTCTCTCCCTCCCCATCTCTCTCTTATTTATTGTGTATAGGTGCATGCACGCCATGGCACATGCAAAGACCAATGGTTCTGTCCTTCCATGTGTGTCTTGAGAACTGAACTCAGGCTGTAAGGCTTGGCACAGGCCTTTATCCACTAGGGTCTTGCTCTGTAGCTCAGGCTGTCCCTGAATAGCTCAGGTCTGCCTCCAACTCAGCCTCTCACGTCCTGGGGTTAAGGCTTGCACAACTGCCTTCAGCTCCAGTGTCTTTTTAAAAACTCCCTGGGCATCGTGCTATATAGCTTTAATTCCAGCACTCAGGAGGCAGAGGCAGGTGGATCTCTATAAGTTCAAGGCCAGCCTAGTCTACAAGTGAGTTCCAGACTAGACAAGGCTGAACAGCGAGACGCTATCTCAACACACACCCCACATTATTCCTGTAAGCTTCTTTTTGTTTTCACATTTCACTTTCATTATTCTGATTGTGTGTGTGCATGGAGTACAGCAGGATAATTTCATTCATCCATATAACTTGTGCTGATTTAAAAACTATTAGTACACAGGACTTGTACATATTTATGAGGTACAGTGTGGTATTTCAGTATTTGCACAATGTGTGCTGATCAAATCAGGGCAATTAGCAGGTCTCACTTCCCCCCTTTTCCCCCCTCTCTGTTTCCCGCCCCTCCCTGTGTTGTGAGCTCCTGTCACCTGCAGTGCTTTGGAACACTAGTGCTCATTTCTTCTGTCTGTAGCACTGTCCAACGTCCTATGTCCCTGCTCCCTCTCCTCTTGAACTCTGCGTCTAGACTGACTATTTTAACACCCACATAGGAAAGAAAACATGTATTTGTACATTTCCCAGTGTGCTCCATTTTGGTCTATTTTGCTTAGAAAGGTTATCATTCTGTCTTATTTTGAGTTAAATGAGTAATTTTTCATTATACATATATACCATATTTCTGCATTCATACACTGATGAGCATCTGGTATCACATCTTAGTATCATGAATAGTACAGCAATATCTGATTGGTTCAAAGTCTGCAGGAAAAAGCATCTGAAAGAATTCAGTATTCCTCGGGCTGGAGAGACAGCACAGCAGTTAAGAGCACTGCTTGCTTGCTCTTGCAGAAGTCCAAGGTTCTTCCCATCACTCAAGCAGTAGCTTATAATCATCTGTAATTCCAGCTCCAGACAATCGTACATCCTTTTCTGACCTCTGCAGGCACCACATACACATACATAGTGTTTATACATACACACAGGCAAAACATTCAGACATATGAAAAGAAAATAAATAAATCTAAAAATATTTTTTAAAGAATTCATATTTGTGGCAAAGTTCAAGGAACATACATCAACATGATAAAAACCTTGTGTGACAAGTCAGTGCTGGCTGGGAGAAGCTTTTAGCTTTGCCTTTATGTCTTGGATAAGACCAGCATGTCTGCCTTCACTACTCTTACTCAACATAGTATTGGAAAGTCTCTCCACAGCAGTCAGGCAAGATAAACAAGTAACAGTCATGCATACAACAGGAAGAGAGGAAGTCATACCACTCCTAATTACATATGATCTGATTCGATATATGGAAAACCCTAAGACTATTAAAACTGACAGATGAATTCAATAGTCAAAAAATTAAAAGAAATAAAGGTTTAAAATCAGTAAAATTGAGGCTGGAGAGATGGCTGCATCAGTAAAGTGTTTGCTGTTCTGTGTGAGGGCCTGAGTTCTGACCCCGAAGATCCACATGGAAAAACAGGTTTGGCAGTGAGTGCCTGTAACCCCAGTGCTGGTGCGTAGGGGAGGAGCAGAGACAGACAGCTCCCTGGAACTCCCTGTACAGATAGTCTAGCCACATCTGTGGCTAGTCTAGTGAGTTTCAAGTTCAGTAAAGACTGTCTTAAAAAGAAAAGAAGATGGAGAAATAAAGATATGGCTTCCACATTCATGTTATGAACATGCACACACACACACACACGCAAAACCATGTGAATATACACACACACATCTAACACACACATCATACACATAGTCAGTAACATTTCTTCTTCATTGTGGTGCTAAAGATTGAGCCCAGGGCCTCATGAATGCTAGGTAAATGTTCTACCGCACTGTCTCCAGTCCATAAATTGAATTCTTAATACAGTAATGACAACATTGTTGACAAGGAAATATGAAAGTAATCACTTTGGGTTTTTGTTGTTTTTTTTTTTAAGTGTATATTTAGCCAGGCAGTGGTTTTGCACGCCTTTAATCCCAGCACTCTCGAGGCAGAGGCAGGCAGATCTCTTGAGTCTGAGGCCAGCCTGGTCTATAGAGAGAGAGGGTTCCAGGACAGTCAGGGCTACACAGAGAAACTGTATCTCGGGGGTGGGGGGAGTGTATATTTACACATGTTTAGATATAGTGACTGGTCATGTTGGCTCACACCTATAATCCTCTCTCTCAAGAAGCTAAGGCAAGAAGATTACAAGTTTGAGCCACAAAATAAGATCCTGGCTCCAAAAAGTAAAAGTGGTAAAATTATATAAAAATGCTGTCTGTCATTATTGATAAAACTTTTCACAAACTGAAAAAAGATAAAAAAAAAAAAAAAAAAAGATTAGTAGTTTAACTCCCCAAAGATTACATATCTCCAGTTCCAGTCCTCGGAAGGAGGAAGCAGGTGGATTTCCTGACACTCGTCAAAGACCAACAAGAATGGTCTAAATAGTGAGTCTCGGGCACCCAGGGTCATCCAGGCCCTTGTCTCAAAAGATAAATTAATTAACTATCAAAACAATCTTTTTTTTTTTTTAAAATCACATTTAGCCCCTGTCATTCTGCAGACAATAAGATCTCTACATGTACTGTTTACCACTTTATATAGACTCTTCTTTCAATAGTTGTCAAATTTAGCCTGGGAACAGTGGTACACATGCATGCAGTCCCAGACCTTGGTAAGAACAAGAGAGGAAATTTTACAGAGCTAAGGACTTCCAGAGCAGTGCAGCCGGCATAAGATGAGTTGGTCTTAGGCTGAAGAGGTGGCTCAGTGCTTAAGAGCACTGACTGCCCTTCCAGAGTTCCTGAGTTCAATTCCCAGCAACCACATGGTAGCTAACAGCCATCTGTAATGGAATCTGATTTCTTCTTCTGGCGTGCATGAGGACAGAGCACTCAGATATATAATATAAATAAGAGAAGAGCCCATCTCAGGGACAGAGAAACAAAAACGTAGCATAGCAGACCCGGAAGGTAGCTCGGCTAGTGGATAGCTTGCCTGGCATCACAGAGTCCAGGGTTTAACATCCAGGACATTCTAAAACCAGGCATGGTGGCACACACCTGCAATCCCAGCACTTAGAAGGTGGAGGCAGAAGTTCAAAGGACATCCTAAGCTGTCTTCCAGGCCAGCCCGAGTTACTTGAAATCCTGTCTCTAGGTAAATAAATACATTCTTAATGTAAATAAAATAGTTGCATTCAAGATGATGTCTCAGGGGCTGGAGAGATGGCTCAGTGGTTAAGAGCACTGACTACTCTTCCAAGGTCCTGAGTTCAAATCCCAGCAACCACTTGGTGGCTCACAGCCATCTGTAATGAGATCTGGTGTGTCTGAAGACAGCTACAGTGTATTTACATATAATAAATACATAAATCTTTAAAAAGAAGAAAGAGGAGGAGGAGGAGGAGGAGGCTCAGTGTTGTGCAAGCGTGAGGACCCGTGTTCATAACCCCAGTAGCATGTAGGCAGGGTGGGGAGTGGGGAGGGTGGTAGACACAAACAGATGCCAGGGGCTCAGTGTCGGCTAAGCTAGCCAACATGGTGAGCTCCGGGTTCAGTGAGAGACCTTGCCTCAAAAGCTAAGGTAGAAGGCCAGCTAAATGGTGCACAGGATACATATGCTCACCACCAAACCTGACAACCTGAGTTTGAGCCCCAGAACCCAAATGGGAGAGAAAGAGAACCAACTCTTGCAGGTAGTATTCATGCACCACGGCTGTACACACACACACACACACACCCCTAAATAACTGTAAACTTAAAATATTTATTTTAGCTGGGTGTGGTGGTGCACGCCTTTAATCCTAGCACTCGGGAGGCAGAGGCAGGCGGATTTCTGAGTTCGAGGCCAGCCTGGTCTACAAAGTGAGTTCCAGGACAGCCAGGTCTACACAGAGAAACCCTGTCTTTAAAAAAACAATATATATATATATATATATATATATACATACATATACATATTTTAGTAGAGAGCAGTATAGGGAGACATCCGATGTGCATACATGAGTGCATACACACCCCACAGACATGTGCATACAGCATATGAACCACATAAATGAATAAGAATGAATCTCCTAGCACAGAGTTATTTGTATTTTGAGATCATAAACATTGCCCCTAATCCATATCTGCATGGTCTAATGACTCACAGTGACAGAATTGTTTTCTTCTACTAAATACTGAGATTGTTCCAATGTTCTTCTTACAAGTAACTCTGCCTGAGCACTATCACGCATAGGGTTCATTTGGATCCTTCTTTTGTCTTAATGAATTCCCAAGAGTGGGATTACAGGGCTAAATGATCCTAACAGTGTATACGTCATTCATTACATTATTTTTCTAGCCTAATTGTGTAGTAGAATTCTTTAAAATAAAATAGGTACCTGTTACATTTTGAATATGAACTCCCCTGCCCCCAGCCTCTTGGGTTCGAAGGGTTTGTAGTGCTGTGTTGGGAGGCTGTGAAATCTTTTGAACATGGGGTCTAAGGGGCAAATGTGGATTGTGGGGCAGGATTTCAAGTTTATAACTGCCTCTGGTTCTAATACACTGAGACCTCTGTTTCCTGGTTGTGCAATATAAGAAATAGTAGCTACATGTTCCTACAACTATGACTTTGAGCAGCTCCCACCAACGTATCTGGTCCACCATGGTGGACTATACCATCTCCAACCACCAACAGGGAAAATCCCTCCTTCCTGAGTTTGTCAGGATTCTCTCACAGCACCAAGAAATGAACACAGAGTCCTGCAGTTAGCTCCTGCTGGTACACTAATGTCTGCACTTTCTGAAGCTCAATACTTTGGACTTCCTGTATGGGGAGGCTCTACAGAACAGAGCATTTGGGCAGCTGTGGCCAGCCCTGAGCAGCCCCTTTGGAACCAAGCCCACAGCTGCCCCCACCTCAGAAAGGTGGAGTTAGAGATACTCTTCACTTGCTTGTCTCCTCCTCAAATGTTGTCTTCCCTGAAGCTGTATCCTGTCCCCTGGAAGGAAAGTGGTGTCTCTTAAGAGCTGCCAAAAATCACTCCTTAGTCTGTTGGATCACAGAACCTGGGCCCTCCTGGGGAGGCTGTGAAGAGGGATAGCAGCTGGGGCTGCCTGAGTCCCCCAACCCCCCCAACTCAGGCCAACCTCAAAGCAAAGGGAACTCACTATAGAGCAGAGCTTCAAACAAGACTGAGGCCACATGTCTTACTGAACTGTAAAATGAACCACTGTGGCTACCATGCACCCACTTTCTCAGGACAATGAAAGGTGTAAAACAAAGAAGTAAATAGAACACAGTAGAGTTGATCCAGAACCAAGCTGAATTTGCAATACTGCACCTCGCTTTGGTCAGGAGGTCTCCGTGCTGTTTCCCACTTGCTGTGGGACACTGGAAGACTTTAATTTCTTTTATTTCAGCATCTGTTAAACTTATGTCCCTTCTCCACCAAAATAATGCCTGTTTCTTTCTGTACCCAGTTCCTCCTATCATTGCTCACATGGGGCAGTATCTCAGGATACCAGAATGAGAAAATTGCAAGGCTTCCATCATCTGTCTTGAAGATGAAGATGAGGGAGGCTGTCATGTGTGGTAGCCAAGGTGCTCACCTTGTTAACCCTTGCCATGCACCGCAAGTGAAGCACCACCATTACTGCCCGTTTCTAGAAGAGAAAACTGTTAAGAGGGTCTGGAGAGATGTGTTGCTGGAATTTCCAACCCCAATAAGCCCACATAAAAAACATGCAATCCAGTTATTGTAATTATAAGTCATAAGCCTGGATTGGGCAGATCTAACATTATACTAACTTATTTCCCAGCTGTAAGACCCCTTGCCACTTGTGGTTTCTCCTAGCTACATGGTTCTGCTCAATCATGGCTTCCTCCTCTGTCCTCTCTCCTCTTCTCGTCCTCTTTCCTTCTCCCCCTGCCCCCACTCTCACAGACCTCCTTTCCCACCTTTCCCCTCCACTGCCCAATCACAGGCTCTAGCATTTATTAACCACGTTAAATGGGGAACAAGGTTCACATGAGATCACCTGCGGAATTAACATCAGAATACAAACAGCATCAGGACAAATCGAAACAAGATGGCTCGGAGTTAAGATCACTGGCTGCCCTTTCAGAGGACCTGGGTTCTGTTTCTAGCACTCAAAACCAATTGTAACTATAGTTCCAGGGAATCGGACTCCCTCTTTGACATCCACAGGCACTGCATGCACATGGTACATCTACATACATGCAGGCAAAACACTGTTACACATAAAATAAATCTTAAAAATAGAACAAACCCAAACAAAATAAACCCCCAGGTTTTGCACCGATTAGCTGAGGTCTGCGTTTGAAGCTTTGTTCTTGGTATCCATCCCATCATGCTGGATGCTGTCTGTTTTGTGGAGCAGCTTCTGGGAGAAAGGCAGGATTGCCTGCATCCCTAGGACTTAGAGGAACTTTAGAGCTAACCCAAGACTCAGGCCAGTGAGTTATTGGGTGCTTACTTATTCAGAATTCCCCCTTTGCACTTGGCAATATCTAACCCATCTTCCTCCACCCTCCTATCTATGAACATATATTTAAAATGTTTATGGTGTTTCAGGTCAGTGAGAGTCACCCACCAGGCAAGCTGCCAAGCCCAGCACTTGGGAAGAGAGGAGGAGAAGAGATGAATTTGAACTTGCCAACTCAGTGTGCCTCTCTGCTTCTTCTCCTACAGGAAATCGATGACTGCCTGGTCCAAGCAAAAGATCGAAGCTATGATGCTCTGGTGCACTTTGGGAAGCGGGGCTTGAATGTGGCAGCCACAGCAGCTGTGATGGCTGCCTCCAAGGTACAGTACCACGGGGTCCTGACTACCATGGCTGGTGGACATCTCAGTCCCCCTAGTTGCCTCTGGCTGTCACCTATGTAGATTGCACAAGATAGGATAAAGGCCAACTGGCAACTCTCAATATTTATCTTTGAAAGTCCCTTTAAAGGTATGATGGAGAAGATGGTGACCTTTTCCTCCAGGGCATTCTCCTGTATATATATGCAAATGTATACACACTCATGCATGTGTGATAGCAGGACTTTCCCAGAGCCCTCGAAACTCCTTGTGGATCACAGGTTAAACACCTTTACCTGGGCTGGAGAGATGGCTCAGCAGTTAGCACGTGCTGCTCTTGCAGAGGACCCATTTGGTCGCCACCACAGTCAGGTGGCTCACAACTGCCCGTATCTCCAGCTCCAAGAGGGGATTGATGGCTTCTCTGGGTCTCAGTGGGTACCTGCGCTCGTGTGCACAGATCCTCACACAGACATGCATGTAATTAAAGGTAAAGTTAATCTTGGGGGAAACACTCTAGTCTACCTGAAACTGAGGTGTGAGAAAAGAAAATAGGAAAAGGGGAGGGAAAAGACATCTTTATTCTGTTTCCCAAAGTGTACAGGTAGAGAGATCATCCCTGTTCACATGGTCCATCACATCCTGAGAAGGGTTGTGGGGTCTTAGAGTGAGTGGAATGGTGGTGGTGGTGATGGTGACGACAACGATGATGATGATGATGGTGATGATGATGATGATGATGTGTATAACAGGCATAATAAAGTGGAGGAGGTTCAAAAAAACAGGACCAGTGGACAATTGTGATGTAGTCATTACTTCTTTTTCATTTTCATCTGGCCTATGGGGGAAAAAAGTTCTCTTATGTCCCTTCCTGGTTTCTTCTCACATGAGACTTTATCATTGTGTAGATTGCTATGCCCGTGGATCTGAACAACTGAAATAGTCAGACATCTTCTCTTAGAGTAAATTCATCAGATCTCCCTAGTGTCCCTGGGATTCAGACACAGGCTGGAGGTGTCCAGCCAGCCGTTACATCACTGTTTGGAAAACCCACTGGCTGAGAGGTGAGCTAGCAGAGCCAAGGAGAGATGATAAGTCCTAAAGGGTTAATCTGGGGTCAGATGTGATAGAACCGTGGGTGGGTATGGGACAGGCTGATGGACACAGACCTCGGTGCTCCTTTGTTGTGAAAGGGTGGCAGGATGCAGTGCTCTGAGGACCAGCCAGGTGGTCCAAGATGGCTTCCCTGTGCCAGGAAATAAGGAAAGGCATGATGGGAGCGTAGCGTTGGCTGGAGAGAGCACACAAAATGCTTGTTTCAAAAGAACCAAGAACTTCTGCCAGTACTGGTGCCTTTAATCCCAGCACTCAGGAGGCAGAGGCAGGTGGATCCACTGTGAGTTCAAGACCAGCCCGGTTGGTTTACATATCAAGTTCCAGGCCAGTCGGGGGTACATAGTGAGAAGCAATCTCAAACAATAACTTTTTTTCCGTTTTTAAAGAAAAGTCCCTTTTGTCTGAAGTGGAGGAGTGTTACAGAGGCTGGGGAAGGGGAGGAGAAACAGAAGGAAGGATTCTGGTTAAGTCGAGGCACAACCCCTCCCGCTGCGCGAGCTGTGGGTCTCCATTACCCACAGCCCCCCACCCCCGGCCGCCTTGGTGTAATAGGAACAGTCCTGGTGATCGATCCCAGATAGCATCTTTGGAAGGGAACTCTGACTGGGGACCTGACGTCTATCAGCAAATAGCAGTGGATCCCGGGAACCTTCCATTTGTGACGCAAGCCTCTTGGGTTGGAATTTTTAAACAAAAGAGAAGAGAACAGTCCACCAAGCCCTAAAGTCATCAAACCAACCCCCGCAACAGAGTGACAGAATCCATCCCTTGGTCCCTCTCTACTGCGTCTTCTCCACCATGGCCTGATTCGCGAGGCCACTGCTTAGTCTCCCTGCAGTCAGGGTACATGTGCTGCTTGCCAGCACAGGCCACCCAGCAGCTCGGCCCTGAGGCCGAAGTAACTTCCAGAGGCTCCCTCTCTTCCAGGTTGGCCTCGAGCTGGGGCCTCCAGAGCCTCGGTGCCTTCCTGGCTGCTCATCCCCTCACCCTCACTCCACTGCCGTCAAGACAGCTGGCTGTGAGCCCAGGACTCCTCCAGCGAGGCATCTCGCCTCAGCCAAACCTGGAGGGTGCTCCTGATGGCCTGGACCTTGCCTCAGGAAATAGTGTCAATTCCTTTAGGCTTAGGTGGGAAAGGACTTTCACTTCCTGTCTGATGCTTTCACATGAGGAAATCTGTCTGCTTTGTGGGAGCCTTGCTTTTTCTTACTAAGTATAAATGTCTAGGAAGAGAGAACACATCTTCTCCACCAAAAATAATGTCCTCTATTTTTTGAAACAATGTGTGCTTTAAAAAAATAATAATAAAACCTAAAAATCCAGTCAGGCCCAGGGCTGCAGCATGGTTTCCATAGCAACCACAGACAGCACCCAGCAGTGTCAGAGGCTGACTCAGCAGTGGGTCATGAAATCTGTGAAATCTGGCTTTCATGCCCGAACCACCTTGGAGGCTTTGAGTTTTGCGTTTTAGTTCTGCTGAGTCCTAACCTCAGGCAGTGGCAGAGCGGGCCTGTGGATCCCTCGGGTGGCAGAGTGGGCCTGTGATCCCTCAGGTGGCAGAGTGGGCCTGTGGATCCCTTGGGTGGCAGAGCGGGCCTGTGATCCCTCGGGTGGCAGAGTGGGCCTGTGATCCCTCAGGTGGCAGAGTGGGCCTGTGATCCCTCAGGTGGCAGAGTGGGCCTGTGATCCCTCGGGTGGCAGAGCGGGCCTGTGGATCCCTCAGGTGGCAGAGCGGGCCTGTGG
>NC_034591.1:89717662-89720507 GCF_900095145.1 Mus pahari
GGGCCTGTGGATCCCTCGGGTGGCAGAGCGGGCCTGTGATCCCTCGGGTGGCAGAGTGGGCCTGTGATCCCTCAGGCGGCAGAGCGGGCCTGTGTGTCTCTGTCCCTAATAAGTTCCCCAGATGGTTTGAACTGTGCACCTTTGGATAGGTCACTGCCTGAAGTCCCATTCAGAGTAGAAAACATGGGTGACTGAGGTTAAAACAGCTTATTCCTGAATTTTTCCTGTGATGCAAACATAACACCTTAGAACATTAACCTTGAAGATGAGAAGAGCTGTGTGTGTGTATGTTTGTGGCATGTGTATGTTTGTGTAGAGGTGTGTACAACATGAGTCTGTGCCTCAGTGGGACTGCCAATTGTTCTGCCAGGCTATGTGCCCCAGGAACCCATCCTCTCTCCTTCTAGAGCTCTTTTGTCCATCTTCCCATGGCTCCCTGGATGCTACAGAGATATCAATGGAAGAGCGAAAAACCACATTATGGCTCAGTGGTTAAGAGCACCTCTTCCAGAGGACCCAGATTCAGTTCCCAGCACGCAAACAACAGCTTAGAAGTGTCTGTTACTCCAGTCCCAAGGGATACAGCACCCTCTTCTGGCCTCAAGGGCCCTGCACACACGTGGTACATAGACACACGTGTAGTGAAATCATCCATACAACTGCTTCACCGCCTCTCCACCCGAGAGGGCGGCTTCCCAACAGTTGGTTCTTTCTTTTTGCTATGTGGGTTCTGGGATCAAACTCGGGACATCTAAGCTCAGCAGCAAAAGCCTGGGGCCTCTGAGGCGTCTCGCGGGCTGAGCTCGCAAGATTCCATCGCCTCATGAAGCTGGAGAGGTGGTGCTGTGGTTAAGAGCACGTGCACTTGACTGTGCCTCCAGTGTCCCAAGTTCAATTCCCAGCAAGCATCTAGTGGCTCACGGCCTTCTCTAATGGGCTCTGATTTTCTCTTCTAAGTGTGCATGAAGACAGAGCACGCGTACATAAAACACATGAATAAATACATCTTTTAAAAGTTGACCTTTGCATGAGCATGCACGTGTGTGTGTGTGTGTGTGTGCGCGCACACACACACACACACACAAAATAAAGAAGTGAAAAAATGTCTTCAACTTCTAAACTATGACATTATGAAAACATAATTTCTTGTTGGTGCTATTATTTTTTTTTTATCTTGAAACTAGAAAAACTTAAACAAAAATCTCAGCCATGGGAACTTTCTTCCCAGGGAGTTTACCCCTGTCCAAGCCATTTTCTCTGAGGCTTCAACCTCTGTCCCCAGGAAATGATACATCTTCGATAAGTGTCTTGTGGCTTTGCTGGCTTCAGGATTCCTCACAGGAGGAAGACAATTCCAACTCTTTTAAAGACTAGAATTGGTCATTTCTCTTTTTCAAAAACAATGTTCTTGCCAGGGCGTGGTGGCACACACCTTTAATCCCAGCACTTGGGAGGCAGTCGCAGGCGGATTTCTGAGTTCGAGGCCAGCCTGGTCTATAGAGTGAGTTCCAGGACAGCCAGGGCTTTACAGAGAAACCCTGTAAAAAAAACAAAAAACAAAACAAAACAAAACAAAATGGTTCTTGAAATTCATTTGCCCAGAAGAGCCCATCCTCACAGTCAAGAGGGCCCCCGTGAGAAAGAACTGAGCAAAAGTTCTGCCACCATGCAGACCCCTGCCACCTCCCTGCCTTTGAAACCTGACTCCTACATGAGGCCCATTCTGCCTGTCCCTTCTTAGGCTTGCTGGGCCAACTTTTCTTTTAACTCATTGCTTAACTTGGAAAATTTTAATCCTTTAATCCCAGCACTCAGAAGACAGAGGCAGGTGGATCCCTGAGTTCATGGTTAACCTGGTCTACAGAGTGAGTTTCAGGACAGCCAGAGCTACAAGGAGAAACCTTGTCAAGAAAAAGAAAGAGAAGAAAGGTAGAAAGAAAAGAAGAGAAAAGAAAAGAAGAGAAAAGAGGCAGACAATGTTGTTTTAATTCCCCTGAAGAGTTGCCCTGAGCACAGTCCTAAACCTATTATTAAAGTCAGCCTTTGGGGCTGGTGAGATGGCTCAGTGGGTAAGAGCACCCGACTGCTCTTCTGAAGGTCCTGAGTTCAAATCCCAGCAACCACGTGGTGGCTTATAACCATCCGTAACAAGATCTGACGCCCTCTTCTGGAGTGTCTGAAGACAGCTACAGTGTATTTACATATAATAAATAAGTAAATAAGTAAATAAATAAATAAATAAAGTCAGCCTTTGAAGAGAGATGCCACAAGTAAGATTTGTACTCTGTGAATTAGAGATTCTCCAGGTGGTTTGCAGTGTGTGTGTTGGGGAGTGTGCGGGGGCAGACGGACATTTGCAAGCCTTTCTACAGAACCCCATGTTCTTTATTAGATTTTTATTTTAAATTATGTGTCTGTGCGTAGGTTCTTGCCCATGAATGCTATTGCCCAGGAATATGTACCTACCAGGAGGTATAGGGTTCCCCTGGAGCTGGAGTCACAGGAGGTTGTGAGCCATCTGATGTGTGTGCTGGGAACTGGACTCAGGTCCTCTGCACGAGCAGTGTGTGCTACTTAACTGTTGAGTTCTGTCCCTAGGTTTCTAGTGTCTTGAGCCAAGAGGATGTGCCTTCTTTCTCTGCATTTCTGCGTTAGAAGATAACCAGCAGGAGGAGAGATGGGTCAGCTCTTCAAAGCACTGGCTGCTCTTCCAGAGGACCCAGGTTCAATTCCTAGCGCCCATGTAGCAACTCACAACCATCCATAGCTCCCAGGAGATCTGACGTCCTCTTCTGTCTCTGCGGGCCCTGCAGGCACAACCCAAGCATCATACACAGACATGCGC
>NC_034591.1:89721586-89724958 GCF_900095145.1 Mus pahari
CACTCTTACATGTAAATTAAAAATAAATACATCATACACAGACATGTGCTCAGACACTCTTACATATAAATTAAAAATAAATAAGATCTCAGAAAGTATTTAAGTAACCTGAAATGCTTTGTTTCGTAGTGCTTTTATTTGTATTACTCATTAAAGCTGAGTGGCACACAACTTTAATTCTAGTGCTTGAGATGCAGAGGCAGGGGGATCTCTGTGAGTTCAATCCTACCCTGGTCTACACAGCAAATTCCAGAACATCCAGAGATACATAGAGAGCCTGTATTGAATAAAACGAACAAAAAAACCTTAGACGATGTGAAATATACCCCCCTTCTTTATTCCTCCAACCCTATTCTGTCTAATACAATAGCCATCTGCCACATAGGTCCGTTTCAATATACATTAATATACATTAATTGAAATTAAGAAGCTCTAGAGTTGAGTTCCTTGGTTGGCCATTGGCTGGCATCACGGAGGGGACTTCTACTGGGCAGCTGCCTCAAGCCTTCTGTGAACATTCTTAGGTGTTCCTTGGTTGTGTTTTCACTCTTTTTCCTGTAGCTACTCCAGCTTTGATGGGATACTCCCCTCTTTCACCAAGTTCTTTGGAGCTGTGTTTATGAAGCTCCCGGGAAAGCAGAACTGGAAGCTCTTGCCTATAGCAGCACCCATGCAGCAGCTCCTGTTTCCTCATCCCCACCCTTGTGCCAGCCCACTTTTCACACCACAGACTGCATCCATTTTCTTGACTTGCTGCTGGAAATAGATAACTTTGCCTGCAATTGTAACCAGTGACCACAAGGGGGTAGTCAAGTTTTGGCAACAGCCTGCCGTCTGACTAGATGGGCATCATTCACTGGGAAGTCAAATTATGTTTTCTCATTCCTTTATGCTTTCTCATTTCTTTATTTTATTCCCAGTCAATCTGACCTTTTAAAAATAGGAATCAGAGTTGCTATTTCTAGGATGATAAGAAGATGTTCTATAGGTGTAATGCAAGAAGGCATGGAAAGATAAAGATGAGACAGGAAGGGAAAAGAAATAGTCAGCCACTTGCATAGCTCCTACAACAGTCCATGTTAGAAGTGCAGATGAGGGGAAAGAAGGAAGGGATGTTGAAAAGTTAAAGCTTGAGAAGGACGTGGAAAGGGGTGAAGCTTTATAAATGACTGTGACTTGTTACCTGAGTGCCCAAGAGTTCAGAAATGTGGAAGAAGGCTGAAGAGATATCTCTGAGGAATACATGTGGTAGGTAGGGCTTCAAACTGAGACAACTATCCTTACAGCTCCATGTTCCAAGCTCCTGAACCCCTGTTTCCTGGAGATGCTCGATTCAGATGATCCGGATGGCCTGATACAGAGATCTGACTCACCAGGCAGTTTGATTCTGCCTGTTATTTCTCATTAAAAGCACTTTCCAAAATGAAGGTCAGGAAACAGGCCTTTATTCCAGACATTCCTGTCCCCGCTGTAAAATGGATGACAGGAAAGAAAGATATTGGAATACTGAGGCTGGTTTTCAGCATACGCCACAAACTGTTTCTAGAAGGTTCTCACTATCCTAATATCCCTTTCTCTTCTTTTCTTCTCTTCTCTTCTCTTTTTTCTTTTCTTTTCTTTTCTTTTCTCTTCTTTTCTTTTCTTCTCACTCACTACTCCAAAGCCTTCAGTTGAGAACTAAGCTCTGTCTTCTACCCTTTATTTCCGGGGCCTCAGCCCTCACTTTGCACAACTGTGAGCCCATGTGTGAGGCCTCTGCTGAGACTCAGGCCAGCCATGCTGTCCTACCCAGAACTGTGCATGCTTTGTCAACTTGGTCACTTGTCCCCTTGTAGGATTTTCTGTCCTGATGCCCTGGTCTGACTGAGGTCCTTGGCAGCAGGAGCCACTTCACACTGACCCATGTTCAATCCTCTTCAGGAACTCGTGGAACACAGTGCTTGTTGTGTGTGAACAGAGAAATGCATGGCTGAGTGGATGAGTGAGCGAGCGAGAGAGGGAGGAAGGGAGGGAAATGGAGACCATGTGGTTCTCCTCAGTATCTTGGTGGCTTGTGCCCATGGCTTTTTTTTCCCCCCTTTTTACCCTTTATCAGGTGGCTCGAATCTTTCATTTTGTCTCCTCCTTGGACCTCAGAGAAGGGCAGGTAACCCCGTTGAGAGGTGTGACTAACTCCAAACCGATCCAGTCTGGCAGAGAGGCCCCACAGCCATCTCTGCCCACCAGCCTCTGGTCTGGATCAGAGGCAGGTGTCCTGCTACCCTGACACCTGTGCGTGACCTGTGTGACGCCATGCCAGACACACAGCTGGCTACACTTTGTCATCATACCAGCGCCTTTTAGTGTGCTTGATTGCCAGCGTCTAATATGTGACTAACTTAGTCCCCACCCCCGTTGTTCAATGCCTGGAGAATGAATTGAATTTGTACTGATACTCTCATGGTAGAAATCCTCATCTCCTTCCGTTTTGTTAATCCAGTTTTTTTGTCCTAAATACAGCCCAACCTCTGTGTGGCATGCTTAGGTGGGGCTGCTGGGCCCTGCTGTCGAGCGTGTTCAGCTGGGGAGGCTGTCAGCGGGCTGGGTGTGCCATGAGGTGTAGCGGGAAGCACTAACTCTTCTTGAATTACCCCTGGGAAATGTGGTTATGCCAGAGGCTTTGTTGCCAATTGCCTGACTCACTAAAACATTCACTTCCACCCCCACTGTCTCCACGGTGGGCACTGGGTCCCTGGGGATGGGAGAGGAGCTAAACTTCGCACTTCTTTGTGCCTTCCCCTGCGACTTGGTGGGTCCCTCCAGAACTTGCACAGGGCCTTAAATTGTTCCATTTCTGAGAGTATCTATCTTACCTCTCAGTCCTATTTCAATTTCAGGTAAATATCTATACCCACGGGCCATGGTGGTGCACAACTGTAATCCTGCCCATAGGAAGTGGAGGCAGGAAGGTCAGGAGCTCAAGGTTACCTTGACTGTATAGTGAGCGAGAGGCTAGCCTGGGCTATGTGAAACTCTGTTTTCAAAGTCAGAGATAGGAGCTAGAGAAGTGGCTCAGAGGCTGAGGGCCAGGCTCGGTTTCTAGCATCCATATAGTGCCTTACAAACATCTGTAACTCCAGTTCCAGGGGATCCAATACCTACTTCTGACCTCCACAGCCACCAGACATGCACATAGTACACACACATACTTACATGCAGGCGAAACACTCATACATGTAAAATAAAACAACTAAATATTAATATTTATTATTAAGTTCCAGGCAGTGGTGGCTCATGACTTTAATCCCAGCACTTGGGAGGTAGAGGCAGGTGGATTTCTGAGTTCAAGGCCAACCTGGTCTACAGAGTGAGTTCCCGGACAACCAGGGCTAC
>NC_034591.1:89724998-89728326 GCF_900095145.1 Mus pahari
GCTACTCAGAGAAACCCTGTATCAAAAAAAAAAAAAAAAGAAAGAAAGAAAGAAAGAAAGAAAGAAAGAAAGAAAGAAAGAAAGAAAGAAAGAAAGGAAAAGAAAAGAAAAGAAAGAAAACCCTATCTCCAAAAACATATATATAGTTTTATTGATTAATATTAACAGCTAATATTAAAACAATACAAAGCATAGACTGCCCAAATTGTTTTGGGTTTGAAGACATTTGTCACTGCCATGGATGCCCTGTGTTCCCAGAGGAGTCCTCAGTGTTGTCTCAGGACATTGCTGGGTACTACTCGACATTCAGTTGCACTGTTTCCTGTGCAAGATGCAGAAGTACAAAACAGGGCGAGGTCCCTGTGGCCCTACCACCCAGTAAAGCCTGCCACTTGAGACATGCTTCCATTGAGCAAGGACAGTCATGGGCATTGACAATGGAAAGCTGGACCCCATCCACCTCCTCAGCCATCAAAACTGCGAAGATTCCACTGGGGTGGAATAAAGCGGTAATGCTTAGTGGTGGAGAAGTACTAAAACCTGCCCAGCAAATGTACTGCTCTTAGGCTGGGGTAGGACATGGTAGAATGCTTGCCCAGCATCCACAAAGCCTTGGGTTCAAATCCCTAGCACCACAAAATTGACTGTGGTTTTGCATCCCTGAAATCCCAGTGGTTCAGAGGTGGAGGCAGGAAGATCTACCCTTGGCTACTAAGCAAGTTAGAGGTTAGCCTTGGATATATGAAACCCTGTCTAAAAAAAAAAAAAAATCCAACAACCAGGTACAGTAGCATATGCCTTTAATCCCAGCACTTGAGAAGCCTATCCAGGCAGATCTTTGAGTTCAAAGCTAACCTGGTCTACACAGAGATCTAGGTCAGCCTGAGGTACACAATGAAACCCCACCTCAAAAAAGCACAAAACAAAAACCCTCTTTCTAGTTAGTTCACATATTTACACACCCATGTTCTCCAAAAGGGGCTCTGTTCTGGAACACTTTGCCTCATGGGTGTGCCACCCACCCCTGTGCCCCACACTTGTGGACACATCCCAAGCCATCTCAATAGAAGCCCCCTAAGGTCTGGGCTCCTGGCTGATGTACGGGAGTGGGGTAGGATGGTCTCCTGTAAACACTCCCTCAGGCAGCAAGATGCTGGATGTCCATACGCTTATTCTTTTCACCTTGACGCCTAATGCGTGTCAAGTAGAAAGAGAGACAGATGCAAGCCTGCAATAGGAAAGGAAGCTGTAGGAGGGGAAGGCCAGCAGACAATGCCCAGAGTTAAGTACAGTTGCATGGAGAACAAAGGACAGGATGGACACCATTGAGAGCAACGTCACAGGGAGTTTTCATTGTCAAGAAGTCATTATCTCAAGTGCCACTAAGAAAGGAGACATTACTAATGAAATGGGGACACGGTGCCTTTCACTTAGAATGTTTACCACTTCTTACTTAAAACACTACTAGACTGAGATTTAAAAAACAAACAAAAAACAAACAAACAACAACAACTAAAAAACCTTTGTGCAAAAAATTAAAAGGAGTGCAGAATCTGGCATGGTGGTGCATGCCTTTGATCCCAGCACTTGGGATGCAGAGGCAGGTGGATTGCTGCTAACCTAGTTGTTCAAGGCCAACCTAGTCTACATATTGAGTTCCAGGACACTCAAAGCTCTGTAGAGGTAGGTAGGTAGATAGATAGAGATCAATCGATTGATCAATAGATAGGTAGACCAGATAGATAGATAGATAGATAGATAGATAGATAGATAGATAGATAGATAGTTAGATAGACAGACAGACCAGAAGCACAGGCTAAGGTGACCTACACACACACAAATATACACATGTCCCAGTACACCTGCATGCAATCCATATGTATACATATTCAAAAGAAAAAGAATAGCAGGGTGTGGTGGTATATCCTTTTAATACCAGCACTAAGGAAACAGACACAAATAGACCTTTGTAAGTTGAGGCCAGACTGGTCTACACAGTAAGTTCTAGGCCAGCTAGGACTATTTAGTGAGATCCTGGAGAAGGAAGAGTGGGGGGGGACTTAGAAACATATTTGGGTGGTTGGCTCTCAGTGTCTTCCCCTGTGGCCACAGAATATATTTTAGCCTGGCATTGTTTTCAGAGACAGGGTTTCTATGTGTCTCCAGCTATCCTGGAACTCACCCTGTAGATCAGGCTGGTCTCAAACTCAAGAGATCCACCTGCATCTGCCTCCCAAATGCTGGAACTAAAGGCATGTGCCACCACTGCCAGGCTATTATGCTTTTTCAAAAAATACAAAGCCAGAATTGTTTCCCCAAAGTAAGGAACCCAAATGTGGCAGCCAGAACATGTTCCAGAGGATGACAGCTCCCAAATAACAAGATGGGGGGTTCTCCTGAGCAGAGCTCAAGTAGGCCTCCGGGAAGGTGAATAGGAATGAGGTGGAACAGAGCCTGAGCCGGGCTAAGGGGTTTTCAAATGAGAGGCCTGCTGGTTTCAGACGTCTCCAGCTGCTCCAGTTTGTTCTCGGGGCTCTCATTCCCATGCTTCTGCAGTTCCCTCCAGCACAGGACTAGCTTGGTGTTGAGCCATCTTTATCTCCTCTTTCCTAACCCTTAACCCTCGAAATCTTCCTGATGCTGGTGATAGTGGAGCTACCTGGCTGGGCTTCTCTGAGTGAAAGTGAGCCATTTGCCAAATGGGCATGTCCTGCTGCTGTTTCCCCTCAGGTCTGCTGCAGAACATCTACAAGCTCTGGGAAATGTTGATGGAGTTAGTAGTCCCTGGCAGGCTTCATTTGGACTAGGGGTCCTTTTGTCCATGCACTGTCTTTTCTTCCAATGATTTCAATGGCCAACTTGATAGAGGTGGCAGGCAGTAGCAGCAGCCATCATTTAGTTGGCTTAAATTTATTAGATTTATTTTTCTTAATTATGCATGTATGTGTGCAAATGTGGTGTTTGTTGGGGGCGGGGGTACACATTTGTGTGGGAGTGCTGGAGGCCAGAGCCTCCTGGGCTCCTCCTGGAGGTGGAGTTATAGGCAATTGTGAGGCTCCCGACATGGGTGCTGGGAACTGAACCCAGCTCCTCTGGGAGAGCAGCAAGCTCTCTTAGCCATGGAGCCATCTCTCCAGGCCCTTAAGCTTGCTGTCTTAGTCAGGGTTTCTATTCCTGCACAAACATATGACCAAGAAGCAAGTTGGGGAGGAAAGGGTTTATTCCATACCGCTGTTGATCACCAAAGGATGCAGGACTGGAACTCAAGCAGGTCAGAAAGCAGGAGCTGATGCAGAAGCCATGGAGGGATGTTCTTTACTGGCTTGCT
>NC_034591.1:89729061-89734673 GCF_900095145.1 Mus pahari
CTGTGCTAGCCCCTGTTCGGTGTGCCATCTAAGCCTGTGCTAGCCCCTGTTCGGTGTGCCATCTAAGCCTGTGCTAGCCCCTGTTCGGTGTGCCAGCTAAGCCTGTGCTAGCCCCTGTTCGGTGTGCCATCTAAGCCTGTGCTAGCCCCTTTTGCTTGCCCCTCCCCAGCTCACTCCTTTTGTTGTGGTTGCTTATGGTTTTCTTGTTCTTATTATTGCTATAATTTTTTGAGATTAATATAATTAAATCATCTCCCTCCTTTCCTGTTCTCCTTCCAACCTCTCCCATGTACCCCCACCCACTCTTTTAAATGTATGGCCTCTTTTTAATTATTATTACACATGTGTATAGACATTCCTAAATATGTAGACACAACCTGCTCAGTTGTTGTTTTATGCCCTGGCCTTCTTTTGTTCCCTGTCACACTCAGACCTTCCATTTTAGCAAGTGGCTGTGCTTTGCTTTGCTCATCCGTGGGAATCGTTTTTTTTTGTTGTTGTTGTTGTTTTGGTTTTTTGTTTTTTTTTTACTGAATAAAGTGAGACAGCTTCTCCAGCCCCCTCCAGATGGTGAACGCCTCTGCCCTGTGCGTTCGGCCCCTGCTCGTTCTCCTGCTGCAGCCACCAGATCCACCAGCGCTGACGGCTAGTGCTGCCATGTCCGCCCTGCCTTGTTATCCACAGTCCCTGGACCACGAGGCCCCATTCTTCCCTTCATTGTGAAAATAAGACGCATTGCCACCCTGATGTCCCAGATTCTCTGGTTCCCACTGGCTCCCCCTGTATACTGAGCATACCCAAGTTCATTGCCTGGCAGCTATTTACTCCAAACCCCAACACTATTCTCATGTCTCACGTCAGTCTCCTATCCCACTCTCAGTGCCCTTGCCCCAAACAAGTCTCTCCAAACTTCATGTACTGTTTGTTTGTTTATTTGTTTGTTTTTAACCCACTCAGTCTGCTTAGTGCATGGGTATAGGACTATCTGCGAGAACATGGACAACCTATCAGGGGCCTCGTTCCTGTACAAAACTAGCTGGAGATGGTTCAGTGGTTAAGAGTATTTGCCGCTCTTCCAGAGGTCCTAAGTTTGGTTCCCAACATCCATGTCCAGCAGCTCACAGCTGCCTGTAACTCCAGCTGCAGGCAATCTGATACTTCTTCTGGATCAGCCAACACACATGCACACGCACACGCACACGCACACTCACACGCACACTCACACGCACACGCACACACACGTACATGCACACACACGCACACACACATGCACACGTACACACACACATGCACACACGCATGCACACACACACACACAATCATAAAAAAAAAACTGACTCCCTCACCCCTGCCTGCAGCCATCAGTTGCCAATAGCTCCTTGGCAAGAATGGGGCTTCCAAGGATTTGGTCAAAACCTATTAAACGCATGTATGAAACTCTCGAATAATAAGTTAAAAAATAAAACTATATGAAATAAGATAAAATCAATCCTAAACAGCAAGATTTAACGAGCCTCTCTCCTGCCCTGAGGCACACCTGCAATTTCCACCTCTCTGTCTTCACCCTGATTCTTTCTCTCCACACAGACCTGTCACTCAGGACCAGGCAGTGGAGGGTAGATTTGCTTTTCCAACCCTCTAACACATGCTTTCTGAAACAAAAGAACACATTCACACTGAGATCCACTCCACAGCTCTGTCAGCGTATGAAGTGGTTATATCGATAGCAGAGGGGTTTGTTTTGTTTTGTTTTTTAATATCATTTCTTCCTTCCTGATTCATTACCTTTCGGGTATTTATGTGCCCGTGGGTATGGCACGTGCCAATATGAGTAAGTATGCTTGCTTTGTTAACCATCTCAACTGCACAGAAATTTTTTTAAACTACTGCTGGCATGCATTAAAACAACACCGTCTGCCTTCCACAGCGTTAGGAAGAAGGACGGGTGCATAAGCTCTTAGGTTTGGATTTTATCAGCAGATTTTGAGAACTGGGGAAAATGTGACCACATATTTACTTTTACTGATGGGAAGCTGAGGCCTCCAGCCAGCTCTGTCGAGTTGGGACTGCAGTGGCTGGGGACACCACTGAAGTGGCAGAGTACCTGCCTGACATAAAATCCTGAGTTTGAGACCGTCCATATATAAACCAGATGTGGTGCCTCTTGACTGTAATCCTAGCATTTGAGAAGTAGAGGCAAGAAGATCAATTCAGGATCTCCTAACAGGTATATTCCAATATTGGTAAGCAGCAAGTTCAAGGCCAGCCTCAAACACGTGAGACCCTATCTCAGACAACAAAATGGGGATTGGGGGAGCTGCGGAGGATTGTCATCCCAGCTACAGATTTCCTTTGGGGGGGGGGTTGTCTGAAAGAGAGAGGGAGCGACAATTGAGTCCCAGAAGTGGCCCTGGAATACACGTCACCTGTCAACGAGTATACCTGGGACCCTCAACAGAGGCAAACCAGGGCTTGTTTCTGCCTTGTCTACTCACAGAGCAGGGTCTCTTAGCCTTTGTCACATCTCGTGTCCCCATTATGGTCCAAAAGCCTTTGGTTAGGCCTGTGACATGTGCCCTCCTGTGTTGTGTCCAGGGACAGGGCGCTTTGTCAGAGAGGCTCCGGAGCTTCAGCATGCAGGACCTCACCACCATCAGGGGGGATGGTGCCCCTGCGCCCTCGGGCCCTCCCCCGCCGGGGACTGGGCGGTCCAGCGGCAAACACGGCCAGCCCAAGATGTCCAGGAGTGCTTCTGAGAGTGCCAGCAGCTCAGGTAGGTTGCTCCCTGCCCCACGGACCTGTCACCAACAGAGTCATTTGTTAGATTGTACCGGGCCAGATGAGGAGCGCATCGTGGAGTGGGCCACTCGGGAAGCTGGCCTGGGGACGGTGCCTTGGGCAGGTTAGGTCATTAGCATCAGATAGTTAGTGCTCCTTCATCATTGTCTGAGGAGGAATCAGTGTGTTGGGTGCTATGCCTGAGTCTGGAGCAGGAACAAGTCTGGGCCTTGGGAGTCCTTCCTAGTCTCCTTAGCCCCACACTCAGGTCTCAAGACCCCCTTCTCCCACTCCCCAGGCCTGGTGACACCGCCGGCCTCCCCTCGCCCTGAGTATTTCCTGTCCTCCCTCCGCACCATCTCCAGTTCATCTCTGACCGCCTACTCACTGAGCATGCTCACATCTGCGCCTACCAAGGACCACACCAGGCCTGAGGTTCCTGGAGAGGCCAAGTCCTTTCAGGAACTGGAAATCGACCTCTCATGGTTTAAGCACTTGGCAGGAGACTGCCCATATGGGGCTTAACCCTGTTTAATGTATGAACCTTGGGCCTGTCTCCAGAGGTCTCAATAGGTTTTCCTGAAACCAAGCTGTGTAGGTCGAGGTGTGAATCCAGTATCTAATCTATCCACATGGAGCTTCTGGAGGGTCAGTGTATTGACCAGACACTGTCAGTTTCCAAGATGGATTCTTAGAAGATGACAGTTACTCAGGAGCAGAGCAAAGCTGCTGATAGAAAATGGAGGACAGCGGGACATGTGGAGGAGGTGCCAAGCCACCACCTTTGCCCTCCTTATTAAAAAGAACTAGGACTTGGGCTGCTTTGAAATATGTATTACGTACCCAGTGTCTGTCCTGCCCTTAAACATGCAGACCAGGACCTCCAGGGCACTCGGACCCTTATTGTGTACTGTAAGAGGCACCTCCAAAGGCTCTTGGGCTCTGAGCCCCAGATCCCGACAGACCCCACCTGATTGCGCATGGTGTGGACATGATAACATACTCAGGCCCAAACACTCAATACCATCAACACTGCTTGGTACCCCTCAGCTTCCTCCCCACCCAGGACCATGCACTACCCCTAGGTTTGGAGGTCGTATACTTTAATTTTCACCCTAGAAGCAGGGTTGCAGGACTGGAAAGGAGGAAGGCTGGCTATGAGGGCTCAGTTGGAATAAGCAGTCAGGGTGCTCAGGGCTGTCCATGCCTGGTGTCAGTAGGCAGGAAGTAGCCACTGTTATAAGCCCTGTTATGTCTTCATCTCATTCAAGAAAGCACTTTAGAATCCTGGAAGGGTTCAGGAGACACATGGGCTTCTCTCTCTGTGAGGCAGTGTGAGCCCTGATTCTGGAATGGCCCACACCAAAGTTAAAAGGGCAGGCAGGGAGTCCCGCTTAGGGCGGGCAGGGAGTCCTGCTTTGGCTGGGAAGTGAGCCCAGATAGTCCTGCAACCCTGTCCCTTTAAGAGTCCATTTTTGTCCTAGAGGAGAGAACCAAGTAGAGGCAGCAGGCACAGAGAGGTCACACACTCTGCCAAGGCTACACAGAACCAGAACCTGGGCCTCCTGCCCAGACCTCCTCTTGTTAGACTTTTCAGGTCAGGGCTCAGAATGAACCGAGAGGAGCTTGGCGGCAGCTCAGAGGCGATGTGGATGTCTCTGAGGCCCAGCCATGGACAGGAGAAGGTTGGGGGTGGTTTGTTTTGGTGCTGGCAGAGGGAGTTCCGTCCTTTGCCACCCTGAGACCTCCCTTCAGAGAGGGAGGTGCTGGCCTGCGGTGGGGAGGCCAGGGGAGGTAGCACTCTCCCTGTCTACTCTGAGCCTTAATCAAAAGTCACCTCAGACCGACAGATGAGATGCAGATGAGGTCCTGGGAGTGGGGCAGAAGCGCATATGCCCATGTTGGAGCTGTGCTGTTCTGTCCTTCCCAACCCTGCCCACAGCATGGAATCCAATGCCCTGGGAGGAAAATGGGTAAGGAGCCCCAGAGTAGGGGTGCAAACCGGGCCTCATTCTGCCATTTTTCTCATTGCTGTGACCAAATAACCAACAAGTGGAAACTGACGGGAGCATGGGTTTACCTCGGGTCACAGTGAGGGCACAGGCCATCACGGCCAGAAAGATGGTAGTGGGAGTACGAGGCTGTGGCATATTGGGTCAGAAGTCAAGAAGCAGGAAGAGAACTGGAATTGGGGTCTGGTTATCAAAACTTAAGGCCCGCCCCTTGTGACTCACTTCCTCCTGCAAAGTTCCACCTCCTAAAGGTTCCACAGCCTTCCAATATGGCCCCACTGACTGGGAGACCAAACACACAAACACAGGAACGCATCCTGGCTCAGTGCCACTGAGCCCATGGGATACAGAGAACGCTTACACAGGGAAGCTGGCACAACACCATGAGGCAGCCGCCGCACGTGTTCCTGCTCATTCCTGTGAGCCCACTTCCTCCCCTCTGTTCTGTGTGCTACCAGCCTCAGAACTTTTCTCAGAAAGATAACTAAGTCACGGCAGAGTATCTGACCGTGTGCAGGAAGCGGCTCCCCGCCCCTTCAGCTTTCTCTGGAGGAAAGGCCCCATCGTGTCCTAGACATCTTGTGTCTTAGGATTGTGAGGAGAACGAGAGAGAAGAATATAAAGACCATTTTCAGACTTCAAACAAGGAGAAGGACAGAGGGGTGCAGGAGCTGAGACAACTCAGGTTAAGGTATGGCTGCAGGCTGTGGCCAGGTAACAACCGGAAGCCCCAGACTCAATGGGCACAGTGTTTTTTTTAAAAGCTGGGTGCCCCATGGAGATGCACAAACCACAATGGATTCTTTTATTTTGGGGGGGGGG
>NC_034591.1:89735340-89742397 GCF_900095145.1 Mus pahari
GAAACCCTGTCTCGAAAAACCAAAGAAAGAAAGAAAGAAAGAAAGAAAGAAAGAAAGAAAGAAAGAAAGAAAGAAAGAAAGAAAGAAAGAAAGAAAACCAACATCAAGCGCTCACCTCTACACTCACAAGCGGGGGGGGGGGAGGCTCACCTCCAACACACATGCACACACATATATACACACAACAATACACATATTATACAAAAGAATATAGAGTTTCAAGAGCACAGTTAAGCAAAGGGATGTGTGTGGATGTTGGAGCTCATGTTCCTTGAGGAAGGGGAGCTAGTGAGGTGCTGGATAAAAGCAGCAGCATGCGTGGGTCCAGGAAACAGAGGATGGTCCAAGGAGAACCAGGGAGGAGAGCGTTTGGCCCTGTGCATCCCAAGGAAAGAAATAAAGGAGAAGAAGACACAGAGAAACTAGACTGCTGTACTCACTCTGCCTGCAAGCTCCTGTGCCTCCCTCTCCCACCGACCTCCACCCGCCTGCCTGCCACAGGCCTAGCACACGTGGTCCTGCATGTAGGCGAGCACAGCATCCAAGCATTGGAGATGGGGAAAGCAGAGTTCTTTGCTGCCACCTTTAGCACTCAGGGTGAGGCTGGGCCACAGGCCAGAGCTGACGGACCCGCCTGGTGTTTGCCCTCTGGCTTGAAGGGTTAGGGCAGGCAGGGGCTGATTGCTCTCTCTGCAGACTGAACAGAGAGGGAGGGATCACACATCGAATGGCTGCCACTAGCCACCAAGAAGTGTCCATGGAGTTGAGAGACCTCTATAGATTCAGAGTCACTGGGTCAGCATGGATTTAGTGAGCGCCTACTATAGTCTAAGGCGGTTTCCCAGAGGGACTCTCTGAATCAAAAAGGTCTAGGAGAGGTTTTGAGGAGGGATGGTTATTCCCAGGAGAAACTTAAACAGCTCTCACCTCCTTAGAGCTACGGGAATCGGGGCCTGACCCTAGAGGAAGCTGAATTACAGATGATCCCTTTCTACGCTGTAGTGTCTATAAAGACCTCCCTCTTCCTCGGATTCTAACTCAAAGGAATTCGCACCCTCCCCCGGGGCCTCCCTGGTTGCTGGGGCCTGGTTCCTCTTGGGTGGGGGCTATCTCTGACAGCGCCCCCACCTGATCGATTCCCACAGTGTGTACCTGCTGTTCCACCTGCAGGACCCGGAAAGGTGAGTAGCCTGCCTGCCTGCAGCCTGCTGGATTCAGCTTGCTTCAAGGGTGGCTAACCAACTGCTGGACCCTGACCTTGGGGCTCCCTTTCAGCTGGATGGGTCAGATGAGGGACAAGAGACCCTTAGGGGAAGCAAAAATGTTGTCTTACATTTCTGTGGCCAAACCTCTGGAGAAGCTGCAGTCAGGATGCTGACTGGTCTTAGTCACCCAAGGGTGTGTCTAGACCTGGTAGATCTACCCCAACATGGCTCCAGGGGCCAGTGCCTGGAATTCCTTACCATCTGGGTCCTTCTCAAGCTCTTGGGGAGTGCTGAAACATGGCCAGTGGCTTGGCCCAGAGTGAATGGCTCAAGAGAGAGAGACCAGGCAGGAAGCCATCATGACCTTTAATGACTTTGCCTTTGAAGTCAAGTTAGCTCTCAGTCTGTTTGATGGCCGTGAGTCACCATGGAACCTGTGTTCCATGAGAGGAGAATTATCCCGCCTCTTAAAAGGAATGTTAGAGACGTATGTGTGAATCTTTAAGCCAACATATAGCAGTGCACACCCAGTGCAATGGGTCTTGAGGACAGAGGGACTTACCATGATCCTCTGAAGGGAGGAAGCCCTGAGTTTTTAGGGGATTCTGGCCCTACTAAGAGTGCTCCGGCTTGCCACTTACTAGCTGTGCAACTTTGTGTGAGTCACCTAACTGCTCTGAGCTCTTGTTTTCATCATAAAATAGAGATAAAGGCCCCCACTTCCCTCCCTCCACTATAATGGAAATGGCTGTTAAAGGGGCTTTTGAAGGGTGACTATTATTTTATTATATTCTTTATTTTATTATATTCTTTATTTGCGTATGGGGGGTGATAATGTGATCATGTGTGTGCCATGGCCTCTGTGTGGAAGTCAGAGAACAACTTGGGAGAGTCGGTTCTCCGTTCTCGCTTGCCACAACATGAGTTTTAGGGACCAAAGCCAGATCATCAGGCTTGGCGGGAGGTGCCTTTACTAACTGAGCCATCTCTCTGGCCCATGGTACTATTTTTAAAGGCTCTGATAGCCAGATGAACCCAGGATTCTGGATCTCCCACTTCCAGATAGAACCCCTTGATGTTGCTGCTGGTGTGTGTGAGTGACAGCTGGTGGAGCTGTGGCTCTCTGGGGCCTGCTATACTGCTCTTACAAGATGAGCCTCCACTTTGCCTGAGTTTAATTAGGTGCATCGGGAGCTAGGGAGGGCACTGGGTTTTGAAAGCTGTAAGTCCACGGCAAGTGACAGACAGGAGCACTAAGCAGGGACACAGTGGAAGAGCAGCATTCAACCAGTCTTGGGCAGCCCATGTCCAACTGGGGCCTCCCAGTCCATCTTGGAAGCTGAGGAACCCCATTGCTAGACACTGGTAGACTTCCTAGTTCCCGGGATACAGCTCTCCATTGTCCCCAGATGGCCACGGTCATATCTGTCCCCCATTCTACATGTTGAGTTGTAAGAGCCATGAGCCAGGATAGCATTACCTGGGAACCAGGTCGGTTAATGTTCCACTCTTTCTGATCCCTGCCTCTAAGATACCTTCACCTATGAGGGCACCAGTAATATTCAAAGTCTGTACCAGACAATAACTCAGCGGGCGGTGGGGATCTGCAGGCTGCTGCAGCGGGTGTCTAGGAATGGATGGCGTTGGATGGAGGAGTGGAGCAGTAGCCGCAGATAGCTGGGAGCATCCAGTGGGGATGGCTCTGCTTGGAGTCTTGGCCTGGTAGCTTTGGCCCAAGCCCTGGCTTCTGCAGGCCCTACTCTCCTAGGGTCCTGCTGCCGTCCACTACTCTGGAATCTTCTTCCTGCCCCCTAGAGCTCCTTGCAAGGACCCAATCCATGATTCCTCCACAGTGGGAACCTCTATGTCCTTAGGGACAGCTCTCCACTCTCTGGGCCTCCTTCTCCCTTCTGTAAGGTGGGAGGGGCAGGTTAGATGTTTCTGTGGCCCCTCCAGCTCTCTGCCAGCGAAGGGCACTGGAAAGTGCTGGCAGGTGCGCTTTTCTTACAGCCGGGCTGGAAGCTGACTCTCAAGCTTCAGCGCCATTTGAGAGGATGGGGGGGCGGGGAGTCTTGGGTGATCTCCTGAAATTACTTCCTGTGGGATGGATGGCGTTCTGTTCAGAACGTAGGAAGGTTCTAGTCATCCTTAGACACTGAACTTTCTAAAGGATTTGCAAATCCAGGTCTTAATTCAGATGGTGGAGAAAGGAAAATTGGGAATTTGGGGGCTGACCTTACAGGCCAGCAACAGCCATAGCATTAGAGCTCAGAGCCCAGCACGCAGCAGTTGTTAGTCAGGGCCTGTTCTACTCTGTGCCTCCCAGACACTAGAACATTCTCTCCCTACCTCTGCTTCACTCTGATTGTCAGTCGGCTCCCTGCTGTTTCCTGCATATTTCTGTCTCTTTGTAGATGCTTCCTGTCCACCACCTTTCCTCCCCTTTTCTCTCTCTTCCCCCCTGAGCTGCCTGTCATCAGTCTGAGAGGTGTATCGGGCCCTTCTTAAAGTCAAGTCTGCTGGGCATAAACTTAAGTACACGTGGGTTTCATTCCAAAGCCCCTTCTCTAACAGGATGCTCTTTTCTTTCTCCTCGGTGACTGCTGGGATCCTGGATGTAAGTGTTCAGACAGGCATGTCCTGTCAGCACATCTGCTGCCTTGCATCACTAATGTGTGCTGTGTGGGATGTATGCTAACCTGAGTGTCGTGCTGCACTGTGGGTGGGTGGCTCAGCGCCTAGGACTGGCAGATCTGTTCAGGGCTTTAAAGGGCTGAGACCCAGCCCCTCCTTTCTATCCTCCAGTGCTGAGCCGGCACTGACACATACAGGTGCCCTATTGTGGAAGGCAACAGGGACCCCTGTCTTTAAGAAGAAACCATCGACATTGACCCAACCATGACAGCTCAGTGAGCTCCAGGCTTGGGGTGCCTTTACTGAAGGGTCGGGAGGACCTCTTATGGGAGGACATATATCCACACAAGCTGTCAGAGTCTTGGAGTCTTAGCCATTAGGCGGAAGACATATTAGATCACAAGTCTATGCGAATTTACAGGTACACTCTGTAGTTTCCTACACTCACTTGTCCTTGATTCTCAGATTGGTACCACCCCTCAAGGTGGACAAAGCCAGTGTGACCTATTTCTTATTTACTCTGCTGCTTGTTCCAAAAAGTATGTGTGTGTGTGTATGTGTGTGTGTGTGTGTGTGTGTGAGAGAGAGAGAGAGAGAGAGAGAGAGAGAGAGAGAGAGAGAGAGAGAGAGAGAGAACCAAAGTAAGAAAATGAAAGTAGGAAGTGAGAAGAAAGGAAGATAGGATCAGGAGAAAATTGTAAATGCATGCCGTCTGGTTATTCCTCACACCCAGTGAAAAGGGAAATACAGTTAACCAGTGTCCACAGTGCACTGGCACTCAGAGGCGTGGCTGTCCCAAGAGTGAGGCAGATTATACAAACAAGGGACTCGGCTTAGTGGTAGAACATCTGCCCAGCATGTGCAATGGCCTGGATTTGATTTCCAGCATTCAGAAAAGTAAAGATAAGACAGTAAATGCCAGGGCTTGAGAGATGGCTCAGTGGTTAAGAGCACTGACTGCTCTTCCAAAGGTCCTGAGTTCAAATCCCAGCAACCACATGGTGGTTCACAACCAACTGTAATTCGATCCAACGCCCTCTTCTGGTGCATCTGAAGACAGCTACAGTGTACTTGGATATGATAATAAATAAATCTTCAGAAAAAAAAAAGATAGCAAATACCAACAACACACTTGGCGGACACACAGGGCCGTCCTAACAGTTGGGCTGTTTTTAGGGGTTCTGTGTTGCTCCCATCTGAAGCTCTTTCTGTCTCCCAGCCACCCACACTGGCCTCCTGTGCTCCCAGCCTCTGCCCAGATCAGGCCAGGCTTCTACTCCTGCCTAGATATCTGGAATGATCGCCACTCCTGGGAGTCACAGGACTTCTTTTCAAACTATGCTTCTTGTTCAAGGGTGCAGTGGAGAGCATGCACAAAGCCCGTTAAGAGTTTCAGTACCGAGATGGGCACTGATTTTTGTTTCTTTGTTTTATTTTGCTTTTGTGTCTGAGGCAGGGTCTCCACACTGGAGCTGAGACTAGCCTGGAACTCACTATGTGGCCCAGGCTAACCCAAAGAAAATTTCTGCCTCCATTTCCCAGCATTAGGGGTACTGGCATGCATGAGGTGCTTATTATCATTGTGGTTAATGTGTGGTTTAGATGTTCAGCCTCAGGACATTCTGGTGGGCAGACCGAGGAATTATATACCCAAGGATCCTGCTGTGTCTCTGAGTTATCATAACAACTGGTAGGGAACTCTCTTCGTTTAAGGGGAACAGCACACGCCTGTTCAGAGGCCTAAACTCAGCTAGGATGAACTCCAACTCCACCCTGAAGATGCAGTTTTTGCTGGGTGGAGCTAACCAGGATGCAGCTGCATTATTACTTGGGCCTGGGAGCCTTGGGTCCTAACTAGGCCTGGACCTTATTCTTCTTTCCAGGCAGGAGGAATCTGTGTCTAGAGGTTAGTGAGGTCTGTGTCCTGGTTACTGAGAGCCATGCTCCAGTGTGGAGCAGAGCTGAACTAAGATGGCAACAGGTTTCCGTTGAGCTTACTGGACTATCAGTACCAGCTGAATGCCCAGGCCTTCCTCAGACACTCAGAGGACAAGGGATGAGCAGCCACAACCCCACAACTCAGGATGTTTTCTGCTGAGACAGTGTGGCCGACAAGAGAACCAGAGCATCTGGCAGGAGCTGCAGGGTATAGATTCTAGGCATTATCTGAGGCTCAGGCAACTTTGGAAGACCAGAGTGTTCAAGAAAGGTGGCATTACTGTTCTTGAGTTCAACAAGCTGATTTAGGCAGGGAAGGACAAGAAAGCAACTATACTCAGAATAAACAGTCGCAGAGAAGCACGGAGTGAAGAAGAAAGAAAAAAATCCAAGGCAAATTTATGAGGTCAGGCTGACAAGGCTCACACAGCCTGAGCAGCTGGCTCTCCACCCACGGCTCAGCCCTGTAAGGCCCGCTGACAGCAGCTGTGGGCTCGTGCTGCCCTCTGCTGGTTGCCATGGAGCACAGCAGTGGAAACTGGAAAAACTCTTAGTTGCAGCCTTTGGTTAACTCCACACTGACTGCTGGTACACAGCACCCAGCCTGTTCTGCGGCTGAATGATTTTAGAAGCAGTAGCAGGTATCCCAACAAGAGCTCAGGAGTCTGTATGCAGACCTCAGAGTGGTGGAACCGGATGAGTTGTGGGCCTCTAGCTCTACCTTCTGAAATTCTGGATGAAGACAACAGACCAAGAATAGAACAATGTTCTAGATGAAGATACCAGACCAAGAATAGAAGAACCATGTGTCTGTGGATGCCAGATAAACTGGGTATGGCAAAAAAAAATAATTTGCATACTGCCTAAGCTAGGACATTCTGACTCAGTAACATGGCTGCATTCAATGGGCCAACTTAATTCTGGAGCTTTGCCTATAGCTCATTCAAGTTACATTGAAGTAGGAATCTTGCTGTCGCATGGGGGTGGGGTGGGGGATACATTCAGACTTTGCATCTATAAGAGGGTCCTCTGCTATCTAGCACCAGGTATCTTGAAATGAAAAATCTGCACAGCTCAGCTTAAGGTAATCCTGTTAGGTCTCTGGGCCTACATTTTTACATCCTGTCTCTTCCAGGATGCCTGGTGCTGCATAGACAAGGGTGCTGCACTGTCAGCATCACCTGTATGTACAATTTAGAAAGCATCACCCAGCCGGGTGTGGTGGCACACGCCTTTAATCCCAGCACTTGGGAGGCAGAGGCAGGCGGATTTCTGAGTTC
>NC_034591.1:89742407-89770424 GCF_900095145.1 Mus pahari
TGAGTTCCAGGACAGCCAGGGCTACACAGAGAAACCCTGTCTCAAAAAACAAAAACAAAAACAAAAAACAAACAAAAAAGAAAAGAAAAAGAATCACCCCTCGGAAGCACAGCTCTTGTCTTCAGAGAAGGCTCTTTCCGTTGTCCACCCTTCCATTGTCCAGTCACAGGCATAAGATCAGGGCATGGCAAGTCTCAGAGTTAAGGAAGTGTCTTTTCCTATCCTCCTGGGAGCTGTTCAATGGCTTCTGAGCCTGCAGCTGATTCTGTACACACTGCTAAGGCTTCCACTCACACCTACATTTTCCTGAGTCCCCCTGAAAACAGTACGGCTTCTTTAGATCTGGGGCCCTGGCTGTCCTAACAGGTTTGTTGTGCTGTGTACCTAATCACCCTTCCTGCCATCCTTGCTCCCTTCCACACTGATCCCTTCTCGATATCCTTTGTCTCCTTTGTTAGATGGACATTAAGTGGTTGAGGGAGATGTGAATGAGGGTGGTGTGAAGTCATGGGAGCCCCCCCAGGTCCGAAACCCACTGGCGTTTTCTGACGAGGAGGAGGAGGACCTGTTGGAGTTCATGTACAAGTATAAGGCACCGAGGAAGACCGAGTCGCCCCTGGAGGTACATAGTGTCTGGGGGTGTGGGCTAGAACATGTGTTTGCACTAGAGATCTGGGGGTTCAGAGAATGGCATCACTTGTAATACCCAACACTCTCTGAGTGCTTAGGGGGAAGAATGACTTCCCTCCATCAAACAGGTAGGACAAACCACCAGTTTCCTGCCAAGATCTCTCTCTGTGTGTACAGCTACCCATAGAGTCCAGGATGAATAGGATAACTCTCCAGCTCCAGTTCTTTTTTTATTTTTTTTGAGACAGGGTTTCTCTGTGTCGCCCTGGCTGTCCTGGAACTCACTTTGTAGACCAGGCTGACCTCGAACTCAGAAATCCGCCTGCCTCTGCCTCCCAAGTGCTGGGATTAAAGGCGTGCACCACCACGCCCGGCACTCCAGTATTTTAGTTATCAGAAAACAATATACTTAGTACTATGGCCAATTATGGATATAGACAGTGTTTTGGCAGCATAAGGACCATGCCTGCGACTCGTGGGCTGTGTTCTGTGACAAAGGTGGAAGTTACTAGTCACGAGCTCAGGGAAAAGCCAGTTTCTTTCTGGTTCTTTATCTACTGAACCTTCTGGCCTGAGGGTCCATTGTGAAAAAGTCATAATTCCTGCCACACACAAAATTTGAGGCCCTAGTGAGAATCAGATTGGATGCTCAGAAACATTCCCTTCATAAGCCTGGGGCCCTAGCATTCCCGTTCTCTCTGAGATGGAAGCTACAACCACCTCAGATGGAGGAGGTCCTCACATTCCTGGACAAGATGGATCATTTCATATTCTCTCATATATTCTTCCCCCCACCCTTCCCCAGTGCTGGGATCAAACCAGGGCCACCCATATACACTAGGCAAACATTCTACCACTGAGCTATGTCTCCAACCAGTCAGTGTGGATTAATTCTGGGTACTGGGTGAGTCCTATCTGGCCTCAGGATCTGGGAAACCTCATGATGGGGAGAATTCACTCTCAATCTCTAAATATCCCAGAGCCCAAGGGAGTCTTGTTTTGTTTGTTTGTTGTTGTTATTATTGTTGTTGTTTTTGTGTCAGGGTTTGATTCTATAGCCCAATCTGTAGTAGAGGCTGGCCACGAACACCTGATGCTCCTGCCTCTACGTCCTGAATACTGGGATCAAAGGTGTGCATCAGGACACCTAGCTGTGGTTTTAAAGCTTTGCATACAGCTCCCGTTTACTGTACTGGCCAAGAGGCAGGTGCCTAAAAGGGGAGATTTTTATTGCTCCAGTACCAGGTAACATCTGTATCGAGCAATGGGCACTCCCTACCAGTGAGGCCATGGCCTGGGGCATCTGGGGGAGCACGGAGCTAATCATCAGGAGATGGTGGGGAAGGGGAGACAGGCCTCAGGAAGTTCAGTCTGATGAGCAGTGAAGGGAGATATCCCACAGCCTGGATTTGGGTACAAAGTCCTCTGCTGTGGGGCATATGCAAAGCACTATGAGGAAAAGGAGCTGGAGGTATACATCTTGTGGGTAGAGTGCTTGTTTGGCAATGTATGAACCCTGGGATCAACGCTCCAGTGTGGGAAGGAAACAGAAACACGCAGCCCTGTGTGGAGCACATCTGTAATGTCAACTCTACACTTGGAAGGCTGAAGTAGGAGGATCACCCCAAGTTTGAGGCGAGCCTGGGCTACAAAATGATCTCATGGCCACCCTGAGTTACTTAGAATAACCTTGTCTCAAATGAATGAACAACACCAATCAAACCACTATGAGAGACAAAAGTGGCTGAGGGTGGTCAGGCAGAGGCCAGAGCCAAGGGGTCTCCTAGACAAGTGACTTTGAATCTGGAGCTCAAGGGGACTAGAAATATACGCGAATGGGGCTTCCAGTCAGAAGGGACAGTGGTGTGAAAAGTCAGTGCAAAGTTCTCTGTCCTCACAGGAAAGCTTGGGACTGAGGACAGCGGCATGGGGCCAGCTGTGTGAACCGCATTCAGCGACAGGCAGAGAGGAAGTCTTTTTCTTTCATTTCTATCGTGATACCTCCTGTGGTTTGTGCCTCCTGAGAAAAAAGGTCTCTGCAGTCATCCTCAGGGAGATGAGGTGTGGTGGCCTTCCAGGTGTGGCTTGTTGGAGAGTAAAAGAGAACGGAGACTGGACATTTGTGTGGAAGCACACACCAGAAAACAGCTCCCATAGGAAATATAAAAATCAGCCAAGGGCTGGAGCTGTTCACTGAAGCAAGGAAGCCATGCCATTCTGTATGCCCTTCCTTCTCTTCAGCCTCAGGAAGGCGTGGTGGCCTTCCCAGGGGCCTTGGCCTCACTTAGACTAGAGAATCTGATTCCTGTTGTGGGGAACCCAGCTCTACCCAACAGAGGGAGCTGGCTCAAGTACCCCTACCTGACGCTGTTCCCCAAGATTCCACCCTCAAGCCCCCTCTCTCTGCTTTCTCTATCAGGCACCGCCTAGAACCCTTCGATCCCGCTTCAGGACGAAAAGTACCTCATCCTCGGCCACTGAAACCACGTGAGATGAGCCAACAGCCCCGGATCCACAGATGTCTGTCTCTCCTCTGCCTTAAAGAGCTAGTCACTAGTACCATGGAAATCCGCAGGCTGGGTGTGCTTTGAGTGTGCAGCCCACAGACATGGCCTTTACTCGCTCCCCTCTTCTGCCTTTAAGACTTTTCTGTTCTTTCCTTTTTGTTCCTGCTGGGGAGAGGCTAAAGGGAAAAGGTGGTGGTGGAGGGTGACCTTTACGTTTTCTGGGGTTAGTAATTTTCCCCAATTGGATTGTCATTGTGGCCGCAGTGTTTTTAGATCTATAAGCACTCTTTCCATGATGCTGCTGAGATGTACATTTGTAATTTATTTGTTGCATAGTTTTTAGTCCTGTAAATGCAAACGACGTGATCTTTTTTAAAAACCCTTTTGTTGTTCTTGGTACTAATACATTGAACTATGGTGTACATATTTACAGCTTTTGGCTTAATGTAATGAACTTGCAAGGGCTGCCAGAAGTTCTGGTAAGTGAGAGAGCTGCAAAAACAAAAATGTAGACAAATATTTTAATTCTAGGCAACATCTCCAACTTCCTTACAAAGCCGGTGCCAGTAAGGCAACCCTTCTGCAGGAAGGTGACCATGTGCTTCTGGTGGCTGAGTGGTTAGTAGGGCAGAGCGGAGGCAGGAGTGCAGTGTTCCAGCAACAGGGAAGAAGGTTGGTGGGCGTCAGGGAAGAGGAAGGGAGAGTATGGCTTCCTCAGATCTGGGGCCCTGGCTGTCCTAACACGTTTGTTGTGCTGTTCCTAATCTCACCCTTCCTGCCCTTTGGGTTCAAGAGCAGAAGCTTCCGAGCCCTTCCAGGAGCTCTGGCACTGACTGCTTCAGGCAGGCCGGCTCACCCTTACTTAGCACAGCCATTTGGGGAATGAAGATCAGCTGCTGGCAGAATTCCAAGTATCTCAGAAGGGCTTGGCAAGAGCATTTCTCCTTCAGGGACCAGTGCTGTGGCCGATTTCTCCAGAAGGGGCCTACATCTGAGCACCTTGTTTTAGAGTACAAGGCAAAAAGAAAAGTCTAAAACTAGGTTTTGTTACAGATGTGCTCAAAACACATGAGACACTCAAATCTCAAATGGCCGCCAGAAGGCAGGGTCTAGGGAGCATTGGGGCTAAGCCACAGGCAGCTGTGGCTCTTGCTTCTTTCTGGCTTGTGTGGAAGATGACACTTGTGGGAAGGACTGACACTCATGCTCACTCCATGTCTTCGTGGATGTTTTATACAAGCCAGGACTGCAGTGAGAGTTTTGACAAGTCTCTGACTTAGATAACATTGCGTTCTGAGGGAGTTTGCCCTCTCCTCTGATGTGAGCCAAATTGTAGGGCTAGTCTGTGTGTGTGCAGAGATGGCATTTTCTTTCAATGGAATGCATGCAGTGGTCACAACCCAGTTACTCCTATTTGTATTATATTTGTTCACAGCTATGCCCTGAAGGCCAGAGAAATAGTGTCGTATACCACATAGAACTGTCAACTGATTGCAAACAGGCTCAATTACAAACTGCTCTGGTACCGAGCTATGCAGACATGCACTGGGAGACTGCTGCATTAGCTGAGCCTTGGCCATTTCACAAAGGGTTTCAGTTGGGAGTTCATTGCTGCCAGATACACCTAATGGAATTTTCCAAAGGTGATTTTGTATTTTAGAACTAACTCTGGGGAACTAACCCAAGAGCTGATGACTGAGGGTAGTCTGCCTGTGTCCCATATCCATCTGAACCCATTAAGAAAAGCATCTCCCGTCTTCAAGCTCACCCAACAGCTCCAGACAAGAGAAGTGACACCCTTCAAACATACCCACATGTCAGTTGGGTGTAGCCAGGATGAAGAGAAACAGGTGCAGGAAAGCCTGAGAGAAGCAGCTTTGCAGCTCCCCCACCCCAGGAATAATATATGGCTTTAGGGACAGAGTTTAAGTCCTGGTGTATTTTTATCATTTTACAACAGGAAGTCATATCACAGTGACTCTCGAGCTTGTACTCAGCCATGCCAAAAACCAGTTTGAAGCACTCCCTAGACACGCTGTATTACTTCTCGCTCAAGATTTAAAATACAAAGGTATCTAAATTGTTATTGTAAATGTAACTTTTTCCTTCAAGTGTTGACTCTCTTAAAGACACTCACTGTACAGCCAAACACAGCGGTCTTATTTCTTGAGAACTGTGTTTACTTTTCTGACAAGCTGTGTATTTGTATGTAGACTGACATATGTGAATGACCTTGTATGTAGAGGTGCGGTGCTCTGTCTACGCAAGATAAATGAATGTTTCTAGTTCACTGACTTAAGACACAGGCTGTTTACAAATCGCTAGCTCGAAGGTCTACTTGTCTTGGCTTTAAGTTACTCTCCATTTCTGCAGAAGTGAGGTGCAGTCTCCTGCTCATCAACTGGAGATTTAGTCATAATGCCTCCTGACTTTGTGTGAATAGCTTGCTCACTTTGCTGGCCTTTGATATGTATGTTCTCTGTGGTAAACTGTCCATGTGTTTGTATTAAGTGCTTGTCAATCACAACCATCACGTAGCCGTCCCGGTTCTTCACCTTGCACAGTATTTGAAGTATTAGACGTGGTGGAAGATGTGCTTCATCCTCTGACAGTGTACGCTCGAAGAGCTGATGTCCCAGATTGTGACTGTGCGCATTTCCTCTAGTTTATTTCTGAAGTCTCTCTAGAATGAGTATAATTAATAGTATACTGGACTGTGTATCTACAGGATGAAAATTGCAGTATTCCAAAGGCTGAAGCTCTGCTGTTTTGTTATAATGCCTGATAAACATCTTTAATAAAGTCTTAACATTTTTCTTTTAAAAAAAAAAAAAGTGTAATGTTGGGCTTATGAGAAAAGAAGGAATACTTTTTAAAAAAGATTTATTGCCGGGCAGTGGTGGCCCACCTTTAATCCCAGCACCTGGGAGGCAGAGGCAGGCAGATCTTCGAGTTCGAGGCCAGCCTGGTCTACAGACTGAGTTCCAGGTTAGCCAGGGCAACACAAAGAAACTCTGTCTGGAAAAGATTTATTATTTCGGTGGTTTTTAAACAATTATTGACCTAGACCAGTAAATCATTCCTCAATGGTCCTAAGGACTACTGGGAGATGAAAAGATATAGGAGATAGGAAACTTGTGTCTTATCCCAGACAAGTTTGTCAAGTACATCTCTTTCTATTTTGTTTAACTTTCTTTTCTTTTCTTTTCTTTTCTTTTCTTTTCTTTTCTTTTCTTTTCTTTTCTTTTCTTTTCTTTTCTAGACAGGGTTTCTCTGTAGAGTCCTGGCTGTCCTGGAACTTGTTTTGTAGACCAGGCTGGCCTCGAACTCAAAGATCCCTCTGCCTCTGCTTCCTGAATGCTGGAATTAAAGGGATGCACAACTCTACCCAATGAAATACAACATTTTATGTATAGTTTAGGGAGGGGGAAGAGTCAGCAGAAAGTCCATACAATGACATTAAGTCATCAGGAAGCTGATCAAGCAATGCTGCACAAGGGGAACACAGGATATCTCAAGTGCATCATAGACACAGCACACATCAGTTTTGTGACTGATAACTTGTCTTTTTAAGGGATGATGCCAAGTTTCCAGGAACCAAATCCATAACTCCTTTGAGGCCTTGACCTTAGCTCCAGACCAGACCATGCCAAGTCTGCCCTTGGCAAGAACAGAGAACAAGGTTCCTTTTATCCTTTCATTAGGGCCTCTGAGAAAGCCTTGGATTGGTCTGGCTCTCAGTAAATTATGTGTATGTGTGTGCCTATATGCATGAGTGCAGTTATCACTCACGCATACAGAAGAGGGCATCAGATTCACTGGAACTGAAATTACAGGTGGTTATAAACCATCAGATGTGGGTACCATCTCAGCAATCCCAAAATATTTTATTGAAATGTGTGTAGGGCTGTTAAGATAGCTTAAGACAAAGTACTTGCTAACAAGCCTGGTGACTTAAGTTTAAACCCTTGGACTCCCATGGCCAAAGGAAAGAAGACACTCTTGCAAATTGTCTTCTGATCTCTATGTACACACTGTGGCACACATCTTCCCCCCCACACACACACACAAAATTAAATAAAATGTAATATATATAATGTAGAAGGAGTCTAGGGATATAGCTCAGTTGGCTGAGCGCTTCACTAAGATGCATACTGCTCTGGGTTCAACCCTCAGTACCTCATAAACCAGATATGGTAGAACACAATCGGCAATCCTAGCATTCAAGAGGTGGAAGCAAGAGGATTAGAACCTCAAGGGAACTTCAGCTATATAGAGATCAAGGCAGGCCTGGAATACATGAGACCCCATCTCAAAAATAAGAAACCAAAGCAAAAATTCTAAGTATAAATGAGTTAAAGATTTTTAAACGTGGGAGGTAACAAGGATTAGAAATCAAGTGCTTATATATACTCTCTGGCCTGGAAACTTGGCCCATGTCTACTACACAGGATGACCCAGAAGAAAAACATCACTGATACATGTCTCACAGACTCAGCTGAAGAGACAAATATTAACCTCAAAGTGTCACTATTCTACTGTTTTAAAGGTCAGTGGAAACTGGGAACCTATGAAGATATGAGCAGTTCACTGGTGGGCAGTTTTATCTGTATGGGCAGAACTGGGTAGCAGTTTCCTTCTTGAGTTTTTCTTCACTTGCAGATGGGGGATTGCCTATGCAGGTTAGAGCAGGCTTGTGTATGTGCAGAGCCACTGTGGATGGTAAAAATGCACTCTGCATCCCTTGCCTTGAAACTATGAGCGCCAGGCACCAGGGCCATAGCTATCATAGTGTCATATAGAATGCACAAGACACTGGGTTCTGTCTCCAGCACTGCATAAACAGGATGTGATATGACTTTCATCCATCCATCCCAGAATCCACAGGTAGGGACATGAGGATCAGAAATTAAAGGTCATCCTCAGTTACACATCAATTTGAGGCCATCTGGGGCTAATTGAGACTCCATCTCAAAAACCAACCAACCAACAATAAGGCAGCAGGCTCACTCCAGCCTCACTGGGATGTCACAAAGACCTTCAAGCGTCGGTCGGTCAATCACAGGTCTGTTCTCTTGTTTTTACAGTACACAGACTAGAAAATAAAGCAGCAGATTCAGAGGGCAGAAAACAGGAAGAAGAGATGGGAAGAAAGACTAGAAATCCATTCATTCATTCCTCATTTACTGAGCCAGGGGCATGCACCAACAGAGCTGACAGGTCGGGAGCGAAGTCACACAACTCTGAGTTGAACTGGCAGAAGTATTTCCTACTAGTGTCAGATGACAGACATTTGTTGATTAAGATATGAGTATCCTATGTTGTCAGAAAGTCAAAGGAAGCACACGAGATAGACATTTGTTGATTAAGATATGAGTATCCTATGTTGTCAGAAAGTCAAAGGAAGCACACGAGATTCCAAAGAGTTAGATAGGGCATCTGGATGCATTAGCTATATTTTAGAGTAATTTATTTAAGCTTCTGTAAGCTTCAGTGCCTTCAAATTATATCAGGGATAAATGCTAGCTTGTGTATAAGATTGTATAAGGTTGGCATGAGGTGCAGCAGAGTTTTGCAGATTTGCTGAAATATTACAAGTGTTCAATAAATTACATGTAAATAAACAATTATGCGTACACTTGAACATCATTTAGGCAGGCCGTAATGCAAACTGCTTTGTTGTCAAACTAAAAACTTGGCTTTGATGAAAGGCTCCTCTACCCACACACAAAAGCTGTATGCATGAAGAAGTTCCCTTTCCATCCACGGTGTGCCAGCAGCCCTTCTACTTCAGCTTGTGGCCACTGTCCTCTGCCTAGCCTGTCCTTGGCTACAGGGGAAGCCAAGGCATTGAGGCCATGTAACAGAGACCTGAACCATCCACGTCGACTCTAGAAAAGTATGAGGCTGTGTCTCCCTTCTTAGCTTCTGCAGCACCAGCTCTTCCCGTACCACAGATGTGCTGGAAGCAGGAGCTGTGCAGGTGAGGAAACTCGAAAGCCTCACAGCACTCAGCTTCTGCCACCTCAGGAGTGAAGACAGCAAGAGCCACCAGAGCAGAGCCATTGGTGTATGAGGTGCTCAAGTCATTACTTACCTGGTCTCTATTACCTGCTCCCACACATAACACACATACGGGGTTTCACAACATTCTACATCCCTCTCCATTTAATGAACACAAGAACTGGTTTCAAATGAATAAATTAAAAAAAAAAAAAAAAAAGGAACTAAGCTGGGCAGTGGTTGCACACATCTTTAATCCCAGCACTTGGGAGGCAGAGGCAGGCGGATTTCTGAGTTCGAGGCCAGCCTGGTCTACAGAATGAGCTCCAGGACAGCCAGGGCTACACAGAGAAACCCTGTCTCGAAAACAAACGAACAAACAAAAACAAAACAAAAAAAAAAAGAAAAAGAAAAAGAAAAAGAACTGGCCTCAATGAACAGTTCTCAAAGTCCAAAGCCCTGGCCTAAGCTGCCATCAAAACTGATTGCCCTATTCTACTAAATAGTGGATTTCATGTTATCATCAATGGGTTTCAAACAGTCATTCATCCATAATAGAATTTTCAACAAGGCAGGCTGCTTTGTTTGGAAATGCTTCCAGATAATTCTGGTAGGAGAGCTGAGAGTCACTCTCTCGGCCTGCAGCATCGCTTCCGTCTATGTGTAACTTTTGCATCATTCTCCATCTGAGTACTTACAGGCCCGACCTGACCCTACTTAGCTTCTGAGATCAGACAAAATCATGTGCATTCAGAGTGGAATGGCCAGACTCATTTCTAAAATGAATGATACTGTTGCTCTGAGCACAGCTGGCAACATGTCAGTCTCAATAAACGACAAGCAACTTTCTCCCTTAGTTTCTACCCTGCATTTTAGAGAATTCTGGAAAAAAAAACTTATCTTTACAAATGAAAATAAGAAACCTTAAGGGGGTGGGGTGGGGGATGGCTCAGCGGTTAAGAGCACTGACAGCTCTTTCAGAGGTCCTGAGTTCAATTCCTGGCAACCACATGGCGGCTCACAATCTGTAATAGGATCTGATGCCCTCTTCGGGTATGTCTGAAGCTACAATGTACTCATATAAATAAAATAAATACATCTTAAAAAAAAAAAGAAATCTTAAATGGATAAACTTTTAAAAAATTCAGTGCCTTTGAAAAATTGGGCAGAGGCCTGGAGATACAGTTCAGCATTTAAGAACTGGCTGTTCTTGTAGAGGACTCAGGTTTCAATTCCCAGCACCAACATGGTGGCTCACAATCATCTGTAATTCCAATGCCAGTAGACCCAACAACCTTCCTCTGGCCTTCGAGGGCATATACACACTTGCAGACATACTTGTATGTAAAAAAATAAAAAGTAAAGTAGAAAAGAAAAGCTGGGCAAAAAGAGTTTATTGTATAGCTATATATTTCAAGAAGGGTATTTGGAAAGGTGATCTACTTTGATGAAAAGTATCCTGTTACAATAAAATTAGTAATAACTGTCATAAATACAAAGAACCCAGGACACAAGACGAAAGTGCACTGCTACCCTGTGTACCTCTAAGCAAAACAGCTCACACCTACCTTTTTACTCCACATGAACCTGCTGATACAACTAAGAGAGCCTGGGTGGAATCTTAACCACAAACAGACAAGCTCTACATTGCATAATGGCATTGATTAGGACTTACGAGGAAAAGGAGGGATGGCCTGCTTAGAGTCCCCTGGCAATTAAGAGAGAAGAGATGATAAGAATTGAGGGTTGTAATGTTAAAGGGAACCCCAAAGGTTCAAGCTGAAGGGAGTCTGAGGGATAAACTTTACATAAACAAAGCCAAGACTAAGACACACACACACACACACACACACACACACACACACACACACACACACACACACACACACACCACTCTCACAGTAGAGCCAAGGCATAAAGTCCCGCCATCTCCTGCTTCATTCAATTCCTGCCCTCCCTAAAGCTGGGGCAGAGAGTTCCAGGTAGGAGAGTGTGAGGAGGTTCCTGAGTTCCTAGGTACTTATGTTTTAAATTCATCATGCGTCATATTGGGAATAGGCACGTAGGATGTCTGTTTAGCATGTGCAAAGACCTGGATACCATCTCAATCCCACACAAAGGCCCACTGTTGAACGTCTTCATGTTTTTCCTCACCCAAGATTGCAGGAATAAGGAAAGCCATTACCAGTTTTTTGAAATAATCCACAATTTAACTTTTAGTTCTATGGCCAACTCTGGGAATGTTTAATGCCCAATGGTGGTAATCTAAACTTGCCTATCAGCTGGTACAGTTTACAGTTTAACGCTTACTCACTTTAGCAAGGGCATCATATACACCAAGACCCACATTCCATAGCTGAGAACTATGATAGCTCTGAACTATACGCGCAGGTTTGTTCGATCGTGGTACATCTGGTAAGGATCGCCAGCGTACCAGTTGCGCCTCTTCCAGAAAGACGTTGTCATTTTATCCAGGAGTTTACTCTGGGTCTTGCTGCAGAACACAAATTCCCTCAAGCGCTTCTTTCTTGCAGTTGACTTTTTCCATAATTTTTTCTTATAGCCAGCCTACGAGATAATGTTCCAAAGACATTTTATAATTTGCAAAGGCAACAGCAGATATTCCATAACTTATGATATATAGGCCCAAGGAGCAAAGCCAGACCTACAGGGATTGGGCTGTTTCTCTTTGCAATAAGTAGTAGGTTAAAAAGCATGTATAGAAGAGGTATTAATAATTTAACACTTTGGAATGATTACTTAAATTAAAATCACAAGCTAGACGTAGGGTACACACGTGTAATTTGAGCACTCAGGAGACTGAGGCAGGAGAATTGAAAGTTGAGAGTCAAGCTCTGCAGATGAAAACAGAGGACCCAAATTCAATTCCAGCACCAATGCAGGTGACTTTCAACTGCCCATAATTCTAGCTCCCTAGGACCCAAGCCTCTGGCTCCATGGGCACCTCACTCACAGGCACAGACCCACACATACAAATAATTGGAAATAAAATAAATCTTAAGCAGACTGATCTCTGTTTAGTTCAGGGCCATCCTGGTCTACACAGGAGGTTCCAGGCTAGCCAGGACATAGTAAGACTTGTCTCAGAACAAATCTTTCTTTTAAAAATTAGAAATAAATAAATGAATAAGCCAGCTGAGGGCCAGCTCAGACTGCAGAGCAAGAGCCTGTCTGGAAAAAAAATGAAACCAAAAATGGGCTGTGGAGATGGCCCAGTGGGCAAAGTGCTTGTAATGTAACCAGGAGGACCTGAGTTTGCAACCCAGAACCTATGTAAAAGCTGGACATGGTAGTGGACTTCTGTAACCCTACCACTAGTGAGGAGAAAGACATATGGATCCCAGAGCTTACTGATTAGGCTGACTAGAAAAATTGGTGAGCTCCAGGTTCAGCGAGAAAACTTTCTCTCAGAAACTTAAGGGCCTGAGAGATGGCTCAGGGCACATAATGCTCTTTCAGAGGACCAGCACCCATGTTGGACAGCTCACAACTGCCTGCACCTCTACCTTCAGGAGGACCTGATGCCTCTGATGTCAGCAGCAGCTCTAATCGCATCCGTGGGACTGAGCATAGAAAATGAGGCTCTTGTTAAGAAGCCAAGTCAATGGATCTTTTCCAGCAAAAGCTCTTTACTGACATTTCTCAATGTACTACCACTGCCGGCTATGCACTGAGTTCTAATACACACACATTTAGCTACAGATTTCTCTAAGATAGGGGAAAACCCCCTCAGCCCTTCCCACAGTGTCTGCACTGCCACTTTGAACAGTGCTTTACTCTACTCACACTCACACCCTTTCTCTGCACAAGGAAACAGTACGACAAAGAGCTACTCTAAGATGAGAGCACGCCATGCTTAGGCTCACACAGCAGACTCACCTTTCTTCTTAGCCAAAGGCCAGAATGAAGTCGGAGGAAGCGATGCACGACCGATTTTACCGTCTTTCTCTTGCCTTTCCGTGTGCTGCAGTATGTTAGAGCTCTGACTGGTGGCTTCAGGACACTGGGAACCAACGTGGCCACTCTAAAATACAGTTTTAAAAATGTAGTGAACAGACTGATGGAAGGGCAAGGAACTGACTTTCAACACACCACGTAATGTCAAGAAGAATGGCGACCTTCCTACCTCAAGCCTTCTAAAATCTGCCCCCGCAGGGAGAGGGAGAACCTGTGCTTAGCACATACAAGACTCTAGGATCAATTCCCTAACACCAAAAAAACCCCACCCACTCGACCACTAAGAGAGAATGTGTCCACCGTATTTTAATCACACATTTTCTTATCTATCTGTCTACCTGAGTATAAACTCCGTGTGGACTTCAGCTTATCTTTGTGTACTTTCTGCAAGTACAGAGGTGGGTACCTAAGGGTGCTTAACAGATTACCTGCTGACTGACTGACTGACTCCCACATAGCTGAACCACATAAGCTGAACAACCCATGTGATCTCTGGTTTGCCTGACATTTTCTGGAAACTGTATAAACAACATCAGACATGAGGTCAGGGTGGAGGCAGACATCACTAGCTCACTTAGACCTTAGGTTCCTTCCCCAGTGCTGTAAGTAGTGCACGCCTGTAATGCTAGCACTCAGGAGATTAAGGCAGGAGGGTGATTACAAGTTAAGGCTACACAGCAAGATGGGAAGGAGATGCTCTGTGTAGTCCTGTTGCGGGCATCTAGGACGGCAATCGTATCTCCTCAGTCAGGGAAAGTGTATTCCATAAGCCGCAAGTAGGGAAAGACTATCTACCTCTAAAATGTCTTGAAAACATTTTACAGATTGCAGTACTAGAGATAAAAGAAAGGGCTCCACAGATCTGGGGCCAAGTACTCACCACGGAGCTACATGCCTGGCCCAGGCACAAATATTTTAGAAAATTTTGTGTAACTATTGTTTAAATGTGTTATTGTACTGTACTTTACCTATTAAGGACTGTGGCGGTATGCCCATATGCCAGGTGTCTGACAGATGTGACAAGTCTTGGAGCAGAGGAAACAACTGATGTCTGAATATGTCTAAAATGAATGGTGCACAGTGAAGAATTAAGACAGGCATTCCTGGCGCAGTTACGATAGGTTGAAGATGCCAAGACATTCAAGGGTCGTAATATTCCTGCATAGACAGAGAGAAGTACATGTATTGAATATACTCTGACACATATACCCATATATTACAATGCATGGAAGCAAAAGTAGACCTAACAGAAGGTTCCTGACACCAGATTCACAGAGGAAGCTTTTTACCAGCTTCACCGACCTATAACTTACATATGATGAAATTAACGATTATTATATACCCAATGGTTTTTAGAAAAATTAGAGTTGTAAAGCCATCATATAATCCAGATTGATGTGTGTGTGCTCTATGTCCAGAAGTGAGGAACAAGATATGTGTAAGATTAACTGCCCTCCACCAATTTTATACCACGGGGAGACAGCCCCTCCAGATCCAATGCAATGACAGGTCAGAGACAGGAAAGCTGGAAAGACAGAGTGGAGAGGAGACTGATGAAGAAAACAGAGTAGGCGCTTCCGTGCCTGACAGCTCTATCCTGATAGTGAACTAACCTGCTGGACACATGATGCACACCTGTAATCTCAACTTGGAAAGTGGAGGGGGAGAATCAGGTCTTCAAGGGTATCCTCTACTACAGAGCCAGTTTGAGGTCAGCCTAAGCTACATGAGCTACTGCCTCAGAAAAACAAAATAAAAACACAAACAAAATCAACAAAGGGCTAGAGAGCTGGATCAGTGGCTAGAGTAACTACGGCTTGGACAGAGGACCTGAGTGTGGTTGCCAGGTCCACATCGGGTGGTTCACCTGTAGTCCTAACTCCAAGGCGTCTGCCTACTCTAGCGCCCTAGCATCTGAGCCCATGTGTCTCTGCGTGTGAACACACACACACACACACACACACACACACACACACACACACACACACTTTAAAATAATAAAAATAAATCTTTTTTCAAAGGGCTAGGTGATGGCTTAGTCGGTATACTGCTTGCTATCTAAGCATAAGAACTTGAGTTAGGACCACCAGTTCTAAGGTAAAGGCCAGCCATGGTGCCACTGCAGTACCAGGGTTAAAAAGCGGTAGAGACAGGTGCTTCCTAGAGAGATCCAACACAAAAAAATAAGCTGAAGAAACACAGAAGACACTCAATGCCAACCTCAAGCTTCCACATGCACGTGTGTTGGCATGCACACTCCCTCATACATGTGCACACACAAAAGTGAAAGCAAAACAAGAACATAAACAGATCCTCCAAGGAGGAGAGCCCACTTTGGGTAGGACAAACAACATCAGCACACCCCTTGGTGCTGAAACAAATACAGCTGTGGGAACGGCAGGTTCAGGCTGGCCAGAGGCTGTGCAGGCTTCCCAACCACGGCAGAAATGCCTGGGAATAGGCAGCGAATGAAGCTGGGCAGCGAGAGGTGGAGCTGGGAAGGCAGAGACATATGAACTGAAGGCTGTCCTCCTTATCAATCCTTTTCCCTAAGACCACTATGCAGATCAGAATCAACCACAGTTTACTTCTCTACTACTTTCTATCCACCTCTAGTGTGAGACTTAAGAACATACTAAAAATGTTCCATGAGATGGAAAGTTATATTACTGGAATTTGGTGATGATTTTGTCATTAAACTAGATGCACAAAAATGAGTATTTCTGAGCTAGGGAAATGACTCAGGTGTTAAAGTGCTTCCTATGCCTGAGTTTGGATCCCTGCATTCATGTAAAAAGCTGAGCATATTCCAACACTGGGTAGGTAGAGACAGGTGGATTCCTGGGGTTTGTTGCCCAGCCTAGCCTAACGGGTGAGTGCCACATCCCAGAGAGAAACCTGCCACACCAACCCCAGGAGAATCTGTGTGACAAGTTCCACAGACTGAGGCGAAACTTCAAAAGGAGGAGGCCTCCTGGAACTGGTGTGGAACTCTTGCCTGAACAACATACTGAGCTGTAGTTCTCATGGCAATTTATCTGTTTTGTTTTCTCCTATTCCTTTTCTTATTTACAACATGTTCTGGTAGCCCAGGCCACAATCCTAAGCAAGAATAATGGGTAAGAAACCATCCCTTGAGATGGGGTCACTAACATGACCTTATCTCTGGGGAAACCAATGCTTTACTTTATAAATCATTTATAAAGTTATATAATAGTATTATGATAGATAAAAACTTTCCCAACAATAAAATTTCATATGGCTACACGTGTGTCATCAAAGGTGGGCTTTGGTATATGGTAAAGAAAGACTTAAATAAAAAGAATTAAAATAGTTTTAAATTTACGCATTGAAGGTTTATAAAAAAAATCAGGTATTAGATGTTAAGCAATAATTGACCATAAATATTTATTTATTTATTTATTTATTTGTTTGTTTGTTTTTTGAGACAGGGTTTCTCTGTGTAGCCCTGGCTGTCCTGGAACTCACTCTGTAGACCAGGCTGGCCTGGAACTCAGAAATCTGCCTGCCTCTGCTTCCCAAGTGCTGGGATTAAAGGCGTGTGCCACCACGCCTAGTACCATAAAGATTTATTAATTTGCTCTTGGAAATACACCACTAGCCTTGGATGACTGCCCCACTGAATATATCCTTTCAGAGTTGTAATGCTTGGATGATTTCTATTAATAACGATGTTACCTGTTCTGTTTGTGATTCAGAGTTGTAACATTTGCTTGATTTTTTGTGCTTTAATGTGCCAAACGATAATGTGTTCACAAAACACATCTTCAAAGAGTTGTAATATTTGTTTTTTTAATGTATAAAAGACCCTGCTTGAGAGCTTCAAAATACACTCAGATTCAAACTGCCTCTGTGTTTGTTTCTGTTTGTCACTGCAGAATCTTTACCCACTTAGCTTTCGAGGACCCTCATTCCAGGGACCCCCATACCAAACTGGGGTGGTCTGTGGCAGAAACCCAGGTTCTAAAACAAGATGGATTACTCCTGAGAGCAATCTCAGACATGTGCCTGCATGCACACACATGTGTATATGCCCTCACATACAAACATACCCACAAATACAAATATATACTAAATTGTATTTCAATGAAGCTGGCTTTAAAAAAAAAAAAAAAAAAAGGAAAGGGCAAGCCTGGCATGTTGGCGATATGCCAGTAAGTTCAGTGTGCAAGAGGCTAAAGCAGACCAAAGTTCAAGTCTAGTATGGGCTTCAGGAGATGCTATCTCAAGAAAACAGACACTAGCAACAATTTGATCTGGGTGTAGAGTCCTGTGCCTGCAATCCCAGCACTCCAGAGACAAGGGCAAGAGAATCGCAAGTACAAGACCAACATGACTATTAATACAGCACGTTCCTGGTTAACCTGGGCTGCATAGGGAGACCTTTCTGAAAAGCAACAACAAAAGCTCTACCAAGTCGAGTCTACCTAATCTGAAGCAAGACCACTCCACTGTCTTCTGTACTGATCTCACCAAACAAACGGGGCAGTGTGGTGAAGAGTGACAGGGTTTGAGCCAGGCTAGCATTCATCTCAGCTCCTACGTAGCGAGTGGTGTGAATAGGAACAACTTACTTAACCTCTCTATACTCATCTCCTCAACTTTAAATTAGCTAATTACGGAGAGGATTACATGAGATAACATACTAAGATGATTAAGAGGGCTCAGCTTGAAGAAAACATTGAAACAATGCTAACAGCAGATAAAGATGTGCTCAAGAAAAGCAGGTTTGGGGGTCCAAGCACCTAAAATCTCAGCATGTGGAAGCTAAGGAGGACTGAGAACTTAAGACCAGACTGGGCTACATAACAAGGCCTCGTCTCATTTAAAAGAAAAATTTAAAGGTTGTGGTGGTGAAGGAGGAGGAAGAAGAGGAGGAGGATGGCTGGAGAGATGGATTAGCAGTTAAGAGCACTGACTGCTCAATTCCCAGCAACTACATGGTGGCTCACAACCATCTGTAATGGGATCTTCTGGTGTGTCTGAAGAGAGCGACAGTGTACTCACATAAATAAAATTTTAAAAAATCTTAAAGAAGAAGAAGAAGAAGAAGAAGAAGAAGAAGAAGAAGAAGAAGAAGAAGAGCTGGGCGTGGTGGCGCACTCCTTTAATCCCAGTACTATATATATGTGTGTGTGTATATATATATATATATATATATATATATATATATGTATATGTATATATGTATGTGTGTGTGTATATATATATATATATATATATATAATAAAGTAAAAGAAAGAAAATATAGCAGTCAAAAATCAAAAAGTTTCACACACACACACCGGAGTAAATGAAAACCAGACATTACACTAGACATTATATATAAATTAATGTAAAGTTCAAAACTAGACAAAATATGCTATTGAGAGATGAAGGTATAGTTGCTCAAGTGGCTACGGGAATAAGATGGGACAATGCACGGGGTGGAGAGGGGCTTAAACTGGTGTTAGTTACACGTATGTCCCCTAATATAAACTTATTATACATATTTAATATAATATAAACTATTATAATATAAACTTATACATATTTCATAACTCACAAAAGTTCCATTTTTAAGCTCTAATAGCTGGAAATTTTATATGGTTACTTTTTCCCCTCTTGATCCTCTGCCTATTCTTCCACAAATGTTTTCTCTACAGGATAAGTTGTGTGCAAGTGACTCGCTGATCATCCTATCATACTTGAGTATTTTTAATTTCCTATCTGGTTCTGCCTTCACTCCTAAATCCCGCCCGCCACCACCAGAGGGATGTAGTTCAAAACGAATTAGGCCAGTCTCCTGATAATTACACACGGTTCTCGGGGTACCAGATACTCGATGCTTTACACACTTGTTTAACCCGCAGGTAGGAGGAAGTCCCATCTTACCGCCAGAGAACCAAAAAACTCAGAGAAATTATATGACTCTCAAGGTCAAAGTCGAGAGAGGTGGTGGAACCTCTAAATCAAAAAAAAAAAAAAAAAAAAAGCGGACTTTTGGGTGCCGCCCTCGCCTCCTCTACCTCAGTCTCGGGTGTGCCTCCTAGGGCAGGGTGGATCCAGTGAAAGCGGAACACGGACACTACACTGTGCAAGGTAGCGCGCAGCAAACCTCCGACCTCAAGTCATCTTGTTTTTCTTTCCTCGTTAACATCCAAACTAAGCTCCCGCTCCCTCCCGCGCCGTTTCTCTCCTCAGTGAAGCCGTCAATAGAACACTGACCTGAGGCAGCTCTCACGGCGCCCGTGAAGATGGAAGCCGCCATCTTGCAGCCTGCCTACGGTGGCCGCAGTGGACTCAAAAGTTACAAAGCAAAAGGTTAAGAAACGTGGAGGAGGCGGAACTAAGGGGAACAGGCGTGGCCAACGTTGAGCTCTTTGGACTGTGCCTTTATACAAGGTTCTGCCCTATACCACCGTCTTCTTAATTATTTATTTTGCGTTTATGTTTGGGTTGGCGCATGACCCTGCGTGCTTATGGATGTTAGAGAAAAACTTGCAGGAGTTGGTTCTGTTTAAACTTTTGCTTGATGGCTTTTGTTTTGTTTTGTTTTATTTGGGACAGGTTTTTGGGGTTTTTGTTTTGTTTTTCCGTTTGTGTATGTAGCCCTGGTTGACCTGGAACTAGCTCTATAGACCCAGGCTGGCCTCGAACTCACAGAGACCCGCTGCTGGGATTAAAACTGAGAGCCACACTCCTCCCCTAAACCCCAGCTCAACTTCCCCTTTAAAAAAATTATTTTCTTCATTTACATTTCAAATGCTATTCCGAAAGTCCCCTATACCCTCCCCCGACCCTGCTCCCCAACCCACCCATTCCCGTTTCCTGGCCCTGGCATTCCACTGTACTGGGGCATAAAATCTTCGCAAGACCAAGGGCCTCTCCTCCCACTGATGGCTCACCAGGCCATCCTCTGCCACATATGCAACCAGAGACACAAGCTCCGGGGGTACTGGTTAGTCCACATCATCGCTCTTCCTATAGGGTTGCTTACTGGCTTACTTAGTTTCCTTTATTTTCTTTATTATGTGTGGGTATGTGCATGTGAGTGCCAGTGTGCACAGGAGGTCAGAGGTACTTCTGGAGCTGGAGTTACAGGCCGTTTTAAGCAACCTCATGTGGGTGCTCAGAATTGAACTCTGGACTTCTGCAAGAGCAGACATGCTCTTGACACTGAGCAATTTTCCATCTCCCCTTATATTTCTCTCTTATACAAAGACCACCTGCCCAGGGGTGGCACCATCTGTAGTGGGCTGAGCCTTGCCACATTAATCATTAGTAAAGAGAATGCCCCCAGAGACATGCCAACAGGTCAGTCTGATAGAAGTAATTACTCAATTGAGTTCACTCTTCCCAGGTGACTACTTTGTGTCAAGGTGACAAAAACTAGCCACCACAGCTCTCACCTAATGAGCCTTCTCTACTCCCTCTCCTTTTTAAGGCAAGGGTTCTCAAATATTCTCAAGTTCACAGATTGTTTTTGATTTTCTTTTGGTTTTTTTGTTTGTTTGTTTGTTTTTCGAGACAGGGTTCCTCTGTATAGCTCTGGCTGTCCCGGGAACTCACTTTATAGACCAGGCTGGCCTCGAACTCAGAAATCTACCTGCCCCTGCCTCCTGAGTGCTGGGATTAAAGGCACCAGGGAGATCTGTCTTAATTTCCCAGCAAAAGGGTTACAGACAAGTTCCATCGCAACCATCTTTTTTTTTTTTTTTTTTTTAAGATTTAATTTTTTTGAATGGGTGTATTGCCTGCACATGTATCTGCACCATGTGCATTCGGCAACCAGAGGCCAAAAGAGGGCACTGGATCACCTGGAACTGGAGTTACAGGTGTTTGCAAGCCATGGTGTGGGGGGTGGTCATGGTGTGTTGTACACAGTACACTCAACCTTGGTCTCTGAAAGAGTGGCCAATGCCCTCTCCAGACCCATAAAGATCTTTTAAAAGATCTTCCTTTCTAAAAATATATACTCATGCAGGCACAGTGTATATATGCAACACATTTGTACAGGTACCCCAGAATCTCCTGGGACTGGAGGTAAAGGAGATTATGAGCTGCCTGAGGTGGGTGCTGGGAACCAAACTCAGATGCCCTACACACCTTCACCCAGATCCAGCTCCCCCCCCAGACAGGGTTTCTCTGTGTAGCCCTGGGTGTCCTTGAACTCAGTCTGCAGACCAGGCTGGCCTTTTAAACTTATGTGCACAAGCACCTCTCTCTCTCTCTCTCTCTCTCTCTCTCTCTCTCTCTCTCTCTCTCTCTCTCTCTCTCTCTCGCGCGCGCGCGCGCGNACACACACACACACACACACACACACACACACACACACAACCAGTAACCGCTTTCCCATGGGTGATGTGGATTCACACTGAGGTTCTCATGTGTGAGAGCAGAAACTTTCCTGCTTATGACATTACCCCAAGAAAGGATTAAGGACAGAGTAAAATGAAAAATTAGATCTCTTTTAACATTTATTTCTATAAATCATGTGTATGTGTCTGTATCTAGAGGGCAGAGGTGTTAGGTTCTCTGATAATTTATAGGCAGTTGCAAGCTGCCTGATATTGGGGCTGGGAACTGAATCTGGGTTCTCTACAAAAATAATATATGCTCTTAGATACTGAACCATTTCTCCAGCCCCTAAGAATGAGATCTTAAAGCCAAGGAGACTGTCTTTAGTACCAGATCTGAAGTGTAGTACAAAAGCAGCCTCGGGTCAACAGTGTGAGAGCCATTATCACGCTGGCAAGAACTGGAGCAGCAGTGAACAGGGATGGAGCTGGACTGCTGGATTTACTAAGAAAATGGGAGGACTGTGGGCTATTGATTGATGACATGACCAAGATCGACAAGTACATTACTGGAGTGCCCTGAAAAGTTTGACATGTATAGAACATAGATAACATAGACCATAAACACATTTTAGATACATTTCAAATCCTTCCTGTCTCTTGTTTGAGATTTACGTAGCCCAATCCTGCATCGGCCTCCCAAGTGCTGTCATTTGCAGTGTGACCACAACACTGGACTTCATTTATTTTATAAATTAAAATAAAAGTGCAATTGATCTGTATCGTATCGTAACAAATCACCTACTTATGACTTGTAAGTATTTTGCAGATTTGTTGTTTTGTGGTTTTCAAGACAGGGAAAAAATATATTCATCTGGCTGTCTTGGAACTCTGTAGATCAAGCTGGCCTTGAACTCAAAGAGATCCACCTGACTCTGCCTCTCTCTAGTGCTGGGATTAAAAGCAAGCATGGGCAACTAGGTCCGGCCTCCAACAGATTTTGAAAATTAATTTTTATGTTATTATGGTAAGATAACCAGATAATCACACTGGAGTTTACATAGAATATTAACGACAGTCAATTTTTAACACATTGTTAAACTCAGAACGCTTGGAAGTGTCTTCCAAACCATCCCCCAAACTGCGACCAAAATCATCTTCGTAAAATAAAAGTGGCAGAAAAAAGCGGTGTGACTTAAGTAAAAACCTGAACTTAGAATTTGGGGTCCTATCCGTTCTCTACCATTTAAAGACACCGGAAACACATTCTGCCCCAGGGTGCCTCCATCACTCATTCGCTTATTCTCCAGCAACCCTTTGAAAAAAAGCATACGTGTGCCTCGGCTCCATAAAGAAGTCAGCGGACAACTAAGGGGAATGGATTCTATTGCCACCAGAGAGGTCGCAAATTTCGAACTCACGTCGTCAGGACTGGGAGCAGGCGTCCCTACCGGAGCCACCTTCCCACCCCTTTAATTCTAATTTAATTCACCAACGCTTTAATTCTAAGAGTCACAGTCGAACTTTACACAGCACTTTCCGGCCGGTTCACCTAGTAAACCCCGTCCTCAGCCGATAAACTAGCGCCCGAGCGCGACCCGGAAGGAGAACCTGCCCTTCCGCCTCCTCGTCGCCAATCACCGCTTACTCCCCTTTTCGCAGCCGGGGTGAGTCCCACCCTCAGGGAGCCGCCGCGGCTGGAGTCGCGGAGGAGGCGGCGCGTGCGCAGTGGTGCCGGTGGCCCTTCCGGTGCACCGGACGCAGCCAGGCTGTACAGACGCGGGCACGCACACGAGCACGCACGCCCTCCTCTCGTGCGGCCGCGGTCGTTCCCGCGTCCACCAGCAGCGCCGTCGCTTCGGCAGAGATGCTGCGGGCCTGTCAGTTATCCGGCGTGACCGTCGCGGCCCAGGTGAGCGTGGGGTCTCTCCGAGGGGGCGCGTGGTCACGCCGACTGCGGACTGCCAACGGACAACGTGAGAGGCATCCATGATGCGCCCTCCCCAGGCAGAGGCGCCCCTAGAGCGGGGAGCCGAGGCCGCCCTCTACGGCGGCCGCTGGACTGGAATGACTCGAGGGTTATTGCTGGAGAAGCGGGCTGGGGTGTGGAGCGCGGGGAGGCGGGTGCGCCGCTGAGGCGTGGCTTCAGGGACCGGGTATCCAATCCGTACCTCCTTGCCTCAGTCTCGGACCAATCCTGGCTGCCGGCGTCTGGGCCGCCGGTTGGGCACGTGATAGGTTTCCAATCGGGAAGGTCGGCGCGGGAGAACTACAGTTCCCAGCAGGGGTTGCTTCTCGGGGCTTGTTGCATCTTTAATAAGCAGGTTCCTGGACTGTTGGAGAGCCTAGGGGTCAAAGTTGCAGTTCATCTGGGGGGGTGGGGGTGGGTTCCTTTTGTTTCCGTAGCCGAGAGCACCTTGGAGCTATTCTTGTAGTAAAAGGTGAAAGAATTTTCGTTTCTCGAGCTTAAACTTCTGGTGCTGAGGAAGGACAGAAGTCATGACCTTGTGCTCATTTCTGAGATTAGTTTGGGGATCAGTGTAGTGTCTCTAAGCACTGGAACCATGTCCGACATTCAGGTATCTTAGGCGCCCTGTTTTGCCTCTGTTTAATTTCTCATAACTATCAGTATAACTTTCTACAGTTGAAAATAAAAACCCCATTTCCACTACTCAGAAGTTTTAGAAAAGTAACACTTGATGAAAGGTTATGAGAAACATGCTGCAACTTGAGCAGTAATTGGATAAAACCCCTAGATAGGGTCGTCCTGGTATGATTGGAGTTAAGCAGTTTTGTTCTTTATTTTTGCTTTACTTTTTGTCCTTCAGCGTCTTGCACAGGGAAGTGAGCCTTGTATTAGTTTTCTATTGGTATTTATCCAACAGTACACATTAAGCAGCCTATAACTACACCCTCATTGATTATCTTCCAGTTTTTGTAGTAGTCTGGGCATTAGTGTTGTGGAGTCTCGGCTTAGAGTCATGCAAAGCTTTGTTGAGAAGTATTAGCTGTGCTTTGATTCTCATTTGTAGATAGTACTTTTTACTTCCTCCAAACTCATAATTAGCCAAATCCAGCCCCTTCAGGTGTTGCACTAAATTCCTCATTCTCTCCTGTGTCTTGCAGGTGGCTGCTCTCAGCTTTTAGAAGATGCTAACAATTTCTTGCCACAAGGCTCTTAAAGGCCATTCATAACACCGAACACGAAACATAACACATTTAGTATTACCATGTACTTCTTTCTGTCTTCAACATCTCTTCTCTCATTGATTTATTTATTACTAGACTAGCCCTACCTGAGTAACTTCCCCAATTCAGATTTCTCTTTGGGGAGCTCAATTAGAGACTAAAACATGAATGGTATTCTAGCTCTCAATAAACATTTTTAAGTTCCCTGAAATCAGTCAACAAATTCATATGTTTATTGTTATTACCACTTCATTCATTCTGTAGCATTTGATATTGCTGCTTAGTGTGTGTGTGTGTGTGTGTGTGTGAGAGAGAGAGAGAGAGAGAGGGGGGGGGTAGGTGTGTGTGTGTGTGTATATATGTACACACCTATGGTGGCCAGAAGAGAATACTGTATCCCTCAGTGCTAAGGTTAATCAGTGGTTGTAGATTCCCTGACACTGATACTGAACTCAGGTCCTCTGGAAGAACATTAAATATAAGTGAGCTTTTCCACTTATGCCCCTGTTCCTGAGTAACGACTCGGGAGGCTTATTACTCATGAATAAGTGCCTAGGTCTTAAGTAGGGCTTGTTCCCTGACTAGTTAGTATCTTTTTTCTTTTTTGGTTTTTCGAGACAGGGTTTCTCTGTGTAGCCCTGGCTGTCCTAGAACTCACTCTGTAGACCAGGCTGGCCTGGAACTCAGAAACCCGCCTGCCTCTGCCCCCCGAGTGCTGGGATTAAAGGCGTGCGCCACCACGCCCTGCCACGCTAGTTTGTATCTTATTTGTCTCATTTATACTATTCTACGTCTGCAACCTGGCTGGTTACCTCTCCTCAGTTTCATACCCAGTCCAGGATGTGAACCTTTTGTGATTATTTTCCTGAGATAAGTTCTTATGTTTGTGTTCTCATTCTCTCTTTTTCCCACCTCCCTTCCTCCCCTTCTCTCTCTTTTTCCCTCTCTCCCCTTCTTCCCCCTCTCAGTTTTGCATTTATGTTTTTACATTCAAATTTGCTTTGTTTTGTTTTTTTTTTTTCCAGAGCTGAGGACCAAACCCAGGGCCTTGTACTTGCTAGGCAAGTGCTCTACCACTGAGCTAAATCCCCAACCCCTCAAATCTGTTTTTATCAACTTAACAAATGATTCCACTTTTGGCAAATTCTATCTGCTTTCATGTGTTCTTGCCTTTTTATCTTTCTCTTCAAATAAGTTCTTTAATGGCTAGTAAGGACTTTTTTTTTGTTTTTTTTTTGGCTTTTTCGAGACAGGGTTTTTCTGTGTAACCCTGGCTGACCTGGAACTCACTTTGTAGACCAGGCTGGCCTCAAACTCAGAAATCCACCTGCTAGTATAGGACTTTTGAAAAGCAAGTATGTAACATCATGCTCTTCATTGACATTCCATCATGTTCAGAATAAAGTCTAGACTCTTTCCACACTCACCAGGCCCACATCTTGTTTTCTATTCTGCCTCCCCTCACTGTCTTTTACAGTAGTACCTCCAGCAAGATAACTCAGTGGTGGTCTTTTTGTTTTGTTTTCTCTGACTTCTTCACAGGTCTTTGCTCATCCCTTTATGTAGGGTCTTTCTTTTCTTTCTTTTTTTTTTTTTTTTTTGGTTTTTGACAGGGTTTCTCTGTGTAGCCCTGGCTGTCCTGGAACTCACTCTGTAGACCAGGCTGGCCTGGAACTCAGAAACCCGCCTGCCTCTGCCTCCCGAGTGCTGGGATTAAAGGCGTGCGCCACCATGTAGGGTCTTTCTTAATCCTTCCTTTCAGAGTGTCCTTTCTTTTCTAAAGTAGACTAGGAACCACTCTCCTCTATATACATTACTCCCACTTTACACGTATATATTTGTGCATCTTAGCACTACCTAACGTGTATTTCTTTTATGTTTCCTGTATTTAAAGTGTAAGTTCCAAGTTAAGTGTGGTGTTGCATACCTGCAGTCCTACCACTCCACAGGCAGGGGGCTCCAGCCAGGTCTCTAGTTACAGTTGGGGTCAGCCAGGACTATGACTCGCATGCTTCTGTCCCACAAAAGTTCTTAAACTCCACAACTAGCTTGTGCCTATGTTGTTTGCTGCTATATTTCCAGTAGTGACAGTTCTTTGCTCCTAATAGATGCTCAGTAAATGTGACATGCTTGAGTGATCTATGATTTTTTTTTCTCCTTACTCTCAACAAGTACCCTAACTTGCTTTTAAACCCACTCCTTAGGCTAGGGTTCTCTAGAGAAACAAACCTAATTGTGTGAGTGCATGCGTGCATGCTGGCAGACCAGACACTGAGGAAGCCAGGTGTAATAGCAATCTGCAGGCCAACAATATGGAGACTTAGGAGAGCAGCTGATACAGTTCCAATCTATAGACACTATGCTAGAGAAGTGCTTTTTATTCTAGTCAGGCCTTCAGCTATTTGGCTGGAGCTCACTCATCTTACAGAGGGCAGTCTAAAAAAGTTCACCATTTTGATGTTAATCTTACTCAACTACATCTCCCCTACATAATACTTGGAAGTAGTCATTTGCACATATCATACTCATTTGATCTAGGCCAAAATATTGAGAATTGGTCTTCTAAGCTTTCTTTGCTTATACCTTAAAAGAAGAGGGAAGGAGCCGCAGAGATACTCTGGTGTAGAGTACTGGCTGCTGTTTCTTCCAGAGAGCATGGGTTCTGTTCTCAGCACTCATGTGGCAGACGACTATAACTCCAGTTCCCAATAATCTAATTCCCTCTTCTGGCCCTCGAGGCCTCCATGTACTGCATACACAACGATTCACAAAAGACTCATTAGCAAAACATGCACACACATAAATAAATAAGAACAAAGAAAAGATTAAAATGTCCTAGTTCTTTCTGTAAGAATAATACTTCAACAGTGTTTTCTTCAGTTACTTTAAAGAAATTTATTTAAAATGTTTTTTCTTTTCTTTTAAATTTATTTATTATATGTAACTACACTGTAGCTGTCCTCACACACTCCAGATGAGGGCATCCAATCTCATTACAGATGGTTGTGAGCCACCATGTGGTTGGTGGGATTGGAACTCAGGACCTGTGGAAGAGCAGTCAGTGCTCTTAACCACTGAGCCATCTCTCCAGCCTTTAAAATGTTTTTCATGAAGTCTGTTTTGATCTTATTTTCTTTTCTCTCAGCACTTTTCCACCCAACTTCATGTTCTCTCTTTTCTCAACGATACAAAAAGCCATGAAAACAACAACAAAAAGATGAACTTTAAAAACAACAACAACAAAAAAGAAAAGGGAACAAAGTCAAAAATAACAAAAAAGCCCCCTAGCACCCTACAAACATGGAATCCATTTTGTGTTGGCTAATTACTCCGGGGCATGGGGCTGCCCTGGAGTGTAGTTGATACATCCAATTGTAGAAAACAAAATTTTCCTTTCTGAGGAGTTATGT
>NC_034591.1:89773356-89788279 GCF_900095145.1 Mus pahari
ATCAGCGCTATCTTGTAATGGCGAATGTGAGGGCGGCTCCCCACAAATGGCTTCTTGGTTAGGGATGGGACTTTGTGTCTCCTCAGTGCTGGGGTTTGGTCTAGTTTAAACCTGTGCAGGTCCTGTGGATATTGTCACTGTCTCTGGTATTCATAAATCTTCTGTTGCAGTAAATACTATTTGGGGGGGTTTCTATCCTAGCTTACTTAGCTCATTTAGTTCCCGAGTAAAAGACACAAGACCTTTATAATAAGCCTGAAAAGCACTAGAGCTAGGCAGATATCTGTGCCATTTTGTCTCTTTTCCTGTCAATAACCCCAAGATATAACTTGCCATGTTCCACCTAGGCCACTCCTATTCCAACTGGCTGACCTTCAGGCCATGCTCTCAAGATGGCACCCACTGAGAATTTACTAGTCTTGCTGCAGTTAGACCTTGGGATACAGAATTCAGCATTACAATACATAGCTACAGACCAAATGTCAAACAGTCTTGTGTCTTGAAGAGGCTGTTTCCTTGGAGTTATCCAGCACTTCTGGCTTTTAGAGTCTTTCTGCTGCTTCTGCAAAGCACTCTGAGACTTGAGGGGAGGGGTTTGATACAGATGTCCTACTTAGGGCAGAGTGAGCCAAGATTTCTCACTTAATGCACATTGTCCAGTTGTGGATCTCTTTGTTAGTTACTGTTTATGGCAAGAAGTATCTTCTCTGATAAGGGTTGAGTGTTGCTTTGGTTTATGGGTCATTGGGTCATTGTCATTGGGAGTCCTTTTATTGCTATGTTTCTTTAGCAGAATAATAGTAGGACCATGACCTACCTATCCCATGTTCTTGGCCACTTTAGCAGTAATGTGCATGGGTTTGGCTTCTGAGAGCAGTGCTTGTACATGGTGCACAGATATGATATACATGCTGGCAAAACTCCATACACATAAAATAAAAATAAGTCTTTAAGGGAAAAAAGAAAGACTACTATTCTTGATAGTGAACCAAGCCAGCATGTTTAAAACCAAGACTGAGTTAATTGTTAATGAAGTAGATTGTTAACTACACATGCTGCAAAGTAGTTCAGTAGATCTGCACAGCTCACTTTTTGCTTCTGCTCATACTCCATCCTGTTAATTGTTCTTCCTTTTCCTATCTCCATACCTAAAGATCACCTCTAAAATGTTGGGCCTTGTCATATAGTATAAGGACAAAAAGAATAAAGAACTGGTAAAGAAAAACACTTGGGAGAGATCAAAAGACCTAAAACACATTAAAAAAGAAAAAAATTTTTAAAAAGATACAAGTAAAAATTCAAGGACGTTGAGGCCAGAGGCTTCCAGATCACTTTTATAAACATACTTCTATAATGTAGTGCACCTGAGTGAGAAGATGTAAAAGGTATTCCACATGTGTGAAGGAAAAACTTAAAAAGGATCAGATTTTGGTTTTGGTTATACTATGTGCATTAAATGAGAGATCTGGCTCACTCTGCCCTAAGTAGGACATCTGTATCAAACCCCTCCCCTCAAGTCTCAGAGTGCTTTGTAGAAGCAGCAGAAAGACTCTAAAAGCCAGAAGTGGTGGATAACTCCAAGGAAACAAAGGTACATACTATTTCCATAACCAAAAAGCACTTTTTTTGTTTTAGATTATTTTTCCCAGTGTGCTTTACTTTTGTTGGATGATACATTTTAGTTTTAGTAAAGATTTTTTTTTTTTTTTTTTAAGGCAGGATCTCACCTGGTAGCTCTGGCTAGACTGGTATTTGCTTTGAGGTATAGGCTGGTCTCAAACTTCTGGTAGTCTTGCTAGGATTATAGAAATATTCCTGACAATATGATCATCATCCTCCCCCTTTTCCACCTCCTCATTTTTTAAAAATTAGACTTGTTCATTTTACTTTGTGTGTGAGTGTTTTACCTGCATGCATATATATATATATATATATATATATATGCCATGTGTGTGCTTGGTGCCTGTGGAAATCAGAAGAAGGCATTGAGCACCCTGGAACTGGAGTTGGTTGTGAACCACTATGTGAGTGCTAGAAATTGAACCCTGGATCCATTGCAAGAGCAGCAGGTGCTCTTAACCACTGAGTGATCTCTCCAGCCCTGTCTTAGTCAGGGTTTCTATTTCTGGACAAAGCATAAAGACCAAGAAGCAAGTTGGGGAGGAAAGGGTTTATTTATTTGGCTTACACTTCCATACTGCTGTTCATCACCAAGGGAAGTCAGGACTGGATCTCAAGCAGGTCAGAAAGCAGAAGCTGATGCAGAGGCCATGGAGGGATGCCTCTGACTTGTCTCCTCTGACTTGCTCAGCTTGCTTTCTTATAGAACCCAAGACTATCGACCCAGAGATGGCACCACCCACAACGGGCCCTCCTCCTTGATCACTAATTGAGAAAATGCCTTACAGCTGGATATCAGGGAGGCACTTCCCCAACTGAAGCTCCTTTCTCTGTGATAACTTCAGCATGTGTCAAGTTGACACACAAAACAAGCCAGTACAAGCCCTCCTCATTTTTTAAAAATTAAATTTAAAACATTTCCCTTAATTTTATATGTATGAGTGTTTTGACTTGCACGAATGTCTGTTCACTGCATGGATCAACTCTGTTTACATCAGATCCCTTGGGGTTGGAGTTACAGATGGTTGTAAATCACCATGTCTTCCAAGAGAGCAGATGTTCTTAGCACTAAGCACTTCTTCAGCCATTACATTACACGTTTATTTTTTATTTTGTGCATGTGTGTGGACGAGCACGTGCTGTAGCACACATGGTGAGGTCAGAGGACAACTTGTGAGAATTGTTTCTTTCCCAATACTGAACTGAGGTTGCTGTCAGGCCACTGTAACCTCAGAGACATCCTGCCTCGTTGGCTTTTTCAGACAGACACCTGTCATCTAGACTGGTCTGTGTAGTGAGGATGAGCTTGAACTCCCCGTTCTCCAGCCCTTACCTTCTACATGCTGAATTTCAGTTGCTTGCCGCCACTCCTGGCTCTTACAAGATAGTTTAACTAAGAAAAGTTAAATTGTTGCATATAAATTTGTATTTTAAATACAAATATTGTTAATATCTGTAGCTGCCCACGGCCACATGAACTGGGTTCCTGAATGGGAGGCTGGAGCTGTATGGGAGGAAATGGGGCGGGGGGTGGGGGTGGGGGAATAACAAGATCAAAACAAATTCTGATCAAGGGCCAATGTTTACTTAAGAGTCTGAGCTTATGAAGGGGCAAGGCCCATCCCCTGCCACTCCAGGCTCTTGATGCTTTGTCACCAGCCTGTCAGCACTTGGTCCAGGGTGTTGTTTATCTCAGGAAGACAGGTTTTAACCTCTCATTGGGTAGCCACATCTTGGAGTAGAGCACAGTGGCAGAACAGTAGACCTATCTAGGTCAGAAGACTCCACCCCAGGTGGTCTCGTTCACAGTGGCAGAACAGGTTGGAGTCAGCCTGCTCAAGATTGTGGGAGGCTACAAATTTCATCGCCCTGCAAAATGTATTGTGGAATCTAGAACCTTGGCATAATATTCACAGGTGATTTTTCTAAAGTGCTTGTTTGTTTTCAAGCTATTCTACTACACGATGGCTTTTAATATATTCTTTTTAGTTTGGTAAAGTTGAGAAGTTGATGTGTGGAAGAACATTACATGGGAATTACATATTTTTCTTGTCTTTTGTTTGTGGAAGTTATGTTTTTGTAGGTTAGAACTATCAGTGCTAACCTTATGACATTTATTGCAAGGTTATGTATCAAGACAAATTACTGTTCTATATTATAGGTCATTAATAAAGTGGAATCCTAAAATTAAAAGGAAGTCAATATTTTGTGTGTCAAAATAGACGGTTTAGGTTATATAATAGAGACAGTGCTTAAGAGAGAGCAAACTGGAGGCAAACCTTATATTTGTCAGTGACTTAGGTAAATATGATGCCAAATGCATAAGCAAAACAAAAAGTACTTTTGAAGCTGGTCATGATGGTACATATCTATAGGCCTTAACACTGAGGAGATAGAGGTAGGAAGATCAAGAGTTCAAGATTGGACTGTGGAGATGACTCAGCTGGTAAAGTACTTGTACACCAGCATTAAGACCTGGGATCAGGTCCAAGCATAAAGAGCTTGCATAAAGAGCTAAGCATGGTAGTGTGTACCTGCAATCTTATTGCAGGGGAAGAGGAGACAGAGGGATCCATTGAACCCACTGGTCAGCCAGCTAGCTCTAGATTTGGTGAGAGGCTCTGTCTCAAAAAGTAAATCAAAAATTAAATGGAGAACCATTGAGGAGTAAATCTGATCTTGCTCTTTGACCTCATGTATAACTGTGTGTTTCTGAGTACACACATGTATACATATATGAATATGTGTACATATACTTGGAAACCACAGACAACAATAATGTGCAGGTTGACATAAACCTAGACATTTCTGTGAAGAGGGAATCTCAATTGAGTAATTGCTTCTCAGATTGTCCTACAATACATTTTGTTTTGTTATGTTTGTTTGTTTGTTTTTCGAGACAGGGTTTCTCTGTTTAGCCCTGGCTGTCCTGGAACTTACTCTGTAGACCAGGCTGGCCTTGAACTCAGAAATCCGCCTGCCTCTGCCTCCTGAGTGCTGGGATTAAAGGTGTGTGCCACCACTGCCCGGCACATTTTCTTAATGATTGATGTGGGAGGGTTCAGGCCTTTGTGAGTAGACCCACCACTGGGCTTATAGAGGAATTCAAGTTGAGAAAATCAAGGGAAACAAGCCAGTAAGCACCATTCCTCCATGGTTTCTGCCTCTGTTTAAGTTCTTGTTCTGACTGCCCACAATGATTAACTGTGATTGTGCTAGGGACAGGAAAACCAAATAAAATCTTTCCTTTCTAAATTGATTTTGGTCATGTTGTTTTATCACAGCAGTAGAAAGCAAATGGGAACAACCAGCCAATGTTGTCTGGGTCATCCTAGGCTACATAAGACAGTTTGAGACCAGCATGGGTTACATGAGACCCTGTCTCAAAAGACAAAATAAAACACAAAATGAGAGGGAAAAAAGTAATTTTGATTCGTCAGATTGAAATTTTTACATCAGAGGTGCGGTGATTTAAATGAGAATGCCCCCATAGGCATATATTTGAATAATTAGTCCAGTTGGTGGGACTGTTTGGGAAAGATTAAGAGGCATAGCCTTCTTGGAGCAGGTGTGTCACTAGGAGTAGGCTTTGGGGTTTCAAAAGCTCAAGCTGTTCAGTTAGCTTTCTCTAACTAAGGAAAGTTAGTGCTTGTTGATCAAGATGTAAGATCTCAGCTGTTACACCATGCCTTCCGGCGTGCTGCCATGCTCCCTATGATGAAGGTCATAGATGCACCCTCTGAAACCATACGTAAGCCCTGAATAACTTTTTCTATAAGTTGTCTTGGTCATGGTATGTCATTATAGGAATAGAAAAATTACTAAGATAAAAGGATATTCAAGAAGAAAAAAAAAGAGGGACTATTTTAACTATATGGTAAGATTCAGGTATGCAGAAAATACAGAGAACTCTTACAGTGTAACAAGAAGATAACTCAAAAACTTTGTAGGAGCCTTGTGATAGTGGCACACACCTTTAATCCCAGCACTCTGGTGGCACTGCAGGATCTCTGATTTGGAGGTCTGGTCTACAGAGTGAGTTCCAGAACATCCGGGGCTACACAGAAAAACCCTGTCTTGGAAAACAGACAAACAAACAAACAAACAAAAACTGTATAGGACTTGAGTAGCCATTTATGCAAAGCCAGTATATGAAACACATGGAAAATTGATCAGCATCATTGATCCCAGGAGTTTCAACTCAAAGCTAAATGAAGTATTCACTTATCCACTCTTGTGATTTTTGAGTATAATAATGAAATGTTGGTGGGAACATAAATTGGCTGGTGAGAACATAAATTGGGTGGAAGTATAAATGTGCAGCTCCTTTGGTAAACAATTTGGAGATCCTGGAACAAAAGGCAGTACATTGTACGATTTCCTTTCTAGGAATTAACCAGAATAGACATTTATGAAACAAAAGGCTGCCAGATGTTAGAAAAGAGGGGAAAGTGGCTGGAGGGATGTGTGACACTTAGTAGAATCTAGGTTTCCTTTTGGATTGATGAAAACCTGCTGTGATTTCTAGAACTCGGTGGTGGTGATGGTAATTATTGAGCCTTGTTAATAGACTGTATACCATTAAGTAGTTCATTAAGTGGTGAATACTTAGTTAGCTTTACCAGACACAGAAATAAAACCTGCTAGTGGTGTGGGTATTTGTAGATGGTCAGAGAGACAGAGTTAGACAAATACTTCAAACTTAGGGAGTCAAGGACAGGACAGGAGGAGTTTGTTTGTTTATTTAAACAAGGCAATTGCAACTGGTTTAAACCTGTCAAATGTACTTAGATCCTTGAATTTCAAACAATACTGTTTTGGAGCAGGTAAAAGGACCTGCTGCTAAGCTTGATGGTCTAAGTTCAGTCCAAGGGAACCACATGGGAGGAGAGAAGCAACTCTAGTTAGTTGTTCTCTGATCTCCATTTGTTATAGACATACAAATAAATAAGTGCAATGAAAATGTATTTTGGTTGGGCTGGAGAGATGGCTCAACGGTTGCTCTGAGGACTTGGACTCAATTCCCAGCACCCACAAGGTGGCTCACAACTATCCAAAACTCCAGTTCCAAGGGATCTGATGCCGCCTTCTGCTCTATATGGGCACTAAGCATGCACATGGCACACATACACATACATACATACATACATACATACATACATATATGCTGATAAAAATACATATAAAACAAATTTAATAAATTCTGATAAGAATTTTAAAAATTGAAAAACATTTTTGAAAAATAAAGATTCTACTTAACTACAGCTATATAACAAGTCTTTCTGTGTCTGGGAAATAGCAACATCGTTCATTGCTTCTGTTGTAGGTCTTTCCTGGGGTCATCTGGACAATTGTTGGGCATTGACCCCCTAAGACAATGCCTAGGACTAGTCAGTTCCCAGTATCCCTTTTACTCTCATGCTTGGCTGCTGATGCTGGCTCAGCAGTGACTGCTGCCTTGGAACTCCTGCTTTTGGCATCTTTGTGTTTTGGGATTTCCTCACAGCTTAGCAGCAGGTTCTTAGAACAGAGTCAGGCCAAAGCCAAGTACATTTATGCTGTAGTGTGAGAAGGCCCAGAGCATCACTTTCACTACCCTCTGTTAGTGAATTATTAACCAAGCCTGCCCTTGCACCTCCCCCTACCTCATTCCCTCTTCCCTAAACCCTGGCAGCCACTATTTACTATTTCTATGAATTTGTCTATCTGGATAATCCCCATAAAGGAAATCAATCATACAGTATCAGGAAAGGACACACAATTCATGTTTGGTAGGTAGCAGCATATTTCTGGAAGAGCATTTGACATGTCTTCATTGTTACAGTCAGTATTGCAAAATGCACTCAGCCCTATTTTTCTTTTTTCTTTTTTTCTTTTTTGGTGAAGATGAAGGCTAGAACAACTGACCCCCCCCCCCACACACACATGTACAGTCAATACTGTGTAATGCACTCAGCCCTATTTTTTTTTTTTTTTGTGGGGGTGGGGGCTAGAGCAACTGATATTCCCTTCCCATTGCAGCCCTCTTAAGACACTACAAAAATTTTATTCTACTAGGACCAGGATCTTATCATTTTTACTATATCTTAAAATGGTTAAGATATCTTTGATATAGCCTTAAGGTTCTTTTTTTTTTTTTTATTGGATATTTTATTTATTTCCATTTTAAATGTTAACCCCTTTTCTGGGTTCAACTCAGCAAACACCATATCCCATTCCCCCTCCCTCTGCTTCTATGAGGGTGCTCACCCACTTTGACCTGGTGATAGTACCCGATATTAAATCCTTCCTATGGTTCAGGCCTTGTAACCACTCAGAGAGGTACTGGTTACTCCCATAACAGTTATGCCACTATTGCATCTGTGGGTATCTCCTGCCAAGCAGTTTGGTATTGTAGTATGCAAGGTCTCATGTTGGGCAAGACCAGTGATGTCTTTTCTCTCTCAGGAGCCTGCATAGGACCTTCTAGCATTAAGTAATCTAGCCAGAGGAAGAGAGTTTCCTGGAGATTCAAGGCTGAGTTCTCTATGTTGTAAAAATATTTCTTGAAGGAAAGGAGATTGACGGATAGTCTTTACGAAAATTGAGAGCCTTTCTTGTTTCCTTTAAGCCACAATGCTATAACCTAGTAAAATGATATATTACTAAACTGTAATTTAATTCCTTTAAAATTACATTTACCAAAAGTCATATTCAATCCTGATGAAATTTTATGTTTTCCTCCTCATGCGTTAGTTATTTCATCTTTTTTTAAACTGGATATTTTCTTTATTTACATTTCAAATGTTATCCCCTTTCCTTGTCACCCACCCTGAAACTATCCCATCCTCCCTTCCCCTTCTTCTATGAGGGTCTTCCTCCACCCACCCACCCACACCCATCTCCCCGCCCTCACTTGGGCATCTATCAAGCCTTTATAAGACCAAGGACCTTTCCTTCCATTGATGCATGACAAGGCATCTGGAGCCATGTGTACTCCTTTGTTGATGGCTTAGTCCCTGAGAGCTCTTGGGGAACTGGTTGGTTGATATTGTTCTTCCTGTGGGGTTGCAATCCCCTTCAGCTCCTTTGGTCCTTTCTCTAACTCCTTTATTGGGGACCCTGCACCCAGACCAATGGTTGGCTGCGAGCATCCATCTCTGTATTTGTAAGGCTCTGGCAGGGCTTCTCAGGAGACAGCCATATCAGGCTTCAGCAGGTATTTCTTGGCATCCACAATAGTGTCTGGGTTTGATAACTGTATATGGGATGAATTCCTAGGTGGGACAGTCTCTGGATGGCCTTTCCTTCAGTCTCTGCTTTACACTTTATCTCCATATTTGTTCCTGTGAGTATTTCGTTCTCCTTCTAAGAAGGACCACACTTTGATCTTCCTTCTTCTTGAGCTTCATGTGGTCTGTGTTATATCTTGGAGCTTTTGGGCTAATATCCACTTATCAGTGAGTGCATAGCTTTAAAGTTCTTTTTTTGTTTTTTTTGTTTTTTTGTTTTTTTGTTTTTTTTTTTTGTTGTTGTTGTTGTTGTTTTTCAAGACAGGGTTTCTCTGTGTAGCCCTGGCTGTCCTGGAACTCACTTTGTAGACCAGGCTGGCCTCAAACTCAGAAATTGCCTGCCTCTGCCTCCCAAGTGCCGGGATTAAAGGCGTGCGCCACCATGCCCGGCTAGCTTTAAAGTTCTTAACCTCTTCTAGTTTTGTTCTGGAACCAGAGTACTAAAGTCATCTGCTTCCTATTCTATATCAGCATCTACTGGGGTGACAGGCACTGGATAATTACTTGGATAGTTTCTTTCAAAAAAGAAAGAGGGACATAGCAATCACAGTCAGTTCCAGAAATGATGCAGAATCTAGCTGGATATGGTGGCTGGGCTGATTTCTGCTGCTTGGGAATTTCTGTTTTCCCCTTTGAATTTTTGTTTTTATATCTTTTGTCGTTTTTCTAGAAAATGTAGACTGCACCTAAGTCCTAGTTATGTCTGGCTCCTTTTCTCTTGGAGCATCCAGCACCTTTTTAATATCTTCTTTCTTTTGTTGTTTAAATTCAATCTGTCTTTTTTTTTTTTTTTTTTTTAAATCTTGTATTGGTAGTTAAGTGTTTGTGTTGCTGTGACCAGATATCTAAGGAAAACAACTTAAGGGAGGAAAGATTTATTTGGTTTACTGTTTCAGAGAGTTCAGTCCATATATAGTTTGTGATTCTTAGGTTCATGGTGAAATGGAACATCTTAGGAATGGGTACAAACATACGATAGGAGATACTTACCTCAAGGTGCACTAGAAGCAGACAGAGGATTCCATGATAGAACTATGACAAGACACAGCTCAGGGTCATGCTCCCAGTGACCTATTTCCTCCAGTAAAGAAAGCTTATGGAAGGGGCTGGAGAGATGGCTCAGAGGTTAAGAGCAACCACGATTCCCAGCAACAACGTGGTGGCTCACAACCATCTGTCATGGGATCCAATGCAGTGCACTCACTTATAAAAAATATTTAAGAAGAAAGCTTATGGAAAATCCCAGTGGCATTCAAGAAATAAGTAACATATGAACTTAAAATTGCCAATGAGTCATTCTCATTCTCTTTTCAAGTTAAAAATTGCTTGTGTATGATCCTAGTACTTGGGAGTTGGAAGCAGAAAGATCAAGGGTTCAATGCTAATCTGGGTTGTGTGAGACCCTGACTCACAAAACAATGGTAACAAAATCAACTAGGGCCACCCAGATGGTCCTAGACAAGATGCTGGTAGTGCAAGCCTGGTACGCTTTGTTCCTCAGGTCTCACATAGTGTAAGTAGAGAAATGGCTCCCATAAGTTGTCCTCTGACCCCTATATATGGAGTGTGTGTGTGGATGTGTGTGTGTTCTCGAGAGCACACATGCGTATCTGAGTGAGTGCACATATAGACAATAAATGTAATTTAAACATGAAGAATTTTTTAAAAATCCAACAGCACAAGAATATTTAAGAATAATTCTTCTTCATTACTGTTTTTGAGGTTTCGGGGCTTGTTTTGTTTTTGTTTTTTGAGACAAGGTCTTACTGCAAGTCCCAGGCTGGCCTGGAACTTGTAGCAATCCTTCTGCTTCATCTTCTTTTTTTTTTTTAAAGATTTATTTATTTATTATATGTAAGTACACTGTAGCTGTCTTCAGACACTCCAGAAGAGGGCATTGGATCTTGTTATGCACGGTTATGAGCCACCATGTGGTTGCTGGGATTTGAACTCTGGACCTGGAAGGGCAGTCAGGTGCTCTTACCCACTGAGCCATCTCACCGGCCCCCTGCTTCGTCTTCTAAGTGCTGGTGCAGAACTGTTTTTAAACATTCAGAAAAGTGTTTGTGGTAGATTGATTTCTGAAAGTAAACTAATTTTTGTTTGAATACATTTTTTTTAAAGATTTATTTATTTATTATATGTAAGTACACTGTAGCTGTCTTCAGACACTCCAGAAGAGGGCATCAGATCTTGTTAGGGATGGTTATGAGTCACCATGTGGTTGCTGGGATTTGAACTCAGGACCTTCTGAAGAGCAGTCAGTGCTCTTACCCGCTGAGCCATCTCACCAGCCCTTGAATACATTTTTAATAAAAAGTATTTTTATCTGTATTATCAATTCAAAACCTTCTGAGATTTATTTAAGTGTTTTGCATTTTGAGGTGGTCTGGCTTTGTACCTGTAGTTTGTGATCTTTCCTAGCCTGGAGAGTGCTGGAATCACTAGCATGAGCCATCGTACTTCCAGATTCCTTTAATGTATTGATGTGATATCTTCTTCTCCTTTAGAGTTGTCTGTGTGGGAAGTTTGTCCTCCGTCCACTACGACCATGTCGTCGATACTCCACTTCAAGCAGTTCTGGGTATGTGGCTTGTCTCCTTGGAAGCAAGCTCTTTACTGTGTACTAATAATAGAGGTATGCGTGTGCGCGCGCGCGTGTGTGTGTGTGTGTGTGTGTGTGTGTGTGTGTGTGTGTGTGTTTACTTTGCATATATGGACATGGTTGCATAAACCAACTTTTATTAAGAAAACGGTATTTGGGCTGGAGAGATGGCTCAGTGGTTAAGAATACCGACTGCTCTTCCAGAGGTCCTGAGTTCAAATCCCAGCAACCACATGGTGGCTCACAACTATCTGTAATGAGGTATGGTGCCCTCTTCTGGGATGTCTGAAGAGAGCAATGGTGGTGTACTCATATGCATTGAATAAATAGATAAATCTTTTTTAAAAAAGAAAAGAATAGAAAATGGTATTCAGTCATCAGAGGAAGGCTGAGTAAGATTTTTCTTTTATGGTATTTTTTTGAAACAGGATCTCTTGATATAGCCCCAGCTGTCCTGGAGCTCAATGGAGGTCAGTCAGTCTGGCCTCAAACTCACAAGAGATCTGCCTGCCTCTACCTCCTGAGTGCTGGGCATCATCAGTAATAGGTTTTTAACAAAATCACATTCACATAACCTTTATTGTAAAATATTGTTAAAATTGTCCTATTTCATTATTGTTATCGCTCTCTTACTGTGTTTAGTTTATAAATTAATCTTTATCATAGATATATATAAGTATAAAGAAAAATATGGCATCTGCTTCTATCTATGGCTTCTGGGGTTCTTGGAACAAATCTTCCCCACTTTCCAGTAAGAGGGAACTGCTATATTATATGGAAGCTTTGCTCTAAGATCTGAGGATTCCCTTCTGTACCATAATTTTGGGTGAAGCTTTAGTAACGATGCTTTCTGTTCTTTGGTAACTGGGTGGCACAGAGCAGAGTCCTCTCTTCAAGTGCTTGCTCCTGTTTTATGGGAGTTCATTTAGGTCTCTACTATAATGTTGTAAGTTTAAAAAGTGCTTATTAGTTCTATTGATGTCTTACTGTCTTCCTTTTCCAATTGGGACATTCTGAGAAGGCCCTGACACATCTCCAGCTCAGTAATTTTCAAATTTAAATTTCATTTAATGTGAAGTCTTGCTTTGTAGCCCATGCTGGCTTCAGTCTCAGAGCAGTTTTCCTTCCTCAGTTTTTAGAATGTTAGAATTAGCTTTCTTTTTTGTAAAGGATTTACTTTATTTTTCTTACAGAAAAGCTTATAGAGGAGCTTTGAAAGTAAGTGATTTGTGGGACTTCAGAGGAAATCTCAAAATTGCAAATATCCAGTTTTAAGGGTCAAATGAGAGACTGCTTCATTCTTCCTGTTGTAGTTATTGTCTTTTAAAATTTTTGTTATCTGTCTGTAAATATTATTTCATATTTCAGACACATTAAAAATGATGAAGAAAAAGTGGTTTGCAGCTGTGGTGTTACTCTTGACTGCTGTGGTCTGAGTCGATGGTAGACAAATGAAAGTAGAAAGGTCTATAAGACTCAGTAGGAAAGCAGAAAGGGAAACACAAGAAAATATATCTTTCCTATTTCCTTCTTCTAGGTTGACTGCTGGTAAGATTGCTGGAGCTGGCCTTTTGTTCGTTGGTGGAGGGATTGGTGGCACTATCCTGTATGCCAAATGGGATTCCCATTTCCGGGAAAGTGTAGAGAAAACCATACCTTACTCAGACAAACTCTTTGGGATGGTTCTTGGCTCTGCGCCTTATACTGTTCCGTTACCAAAGAAACCGGTAAGAATTTTAAACAGTATTTCAATTTATGTTATAGAATGCTTCCACTCAACTAATTATTTTTGAGGCAGTTTTATATAGCCCAGACTGGGCTTAAACTCCGGATTCTCTGGCTTCACCTCCTACATTTGGGGATTACAGGAATGTACCATTATATCTGAGTATGAAATACTTCATCTGGATAGTATTAGTTGTGTATAACTCACTGCAACTTGCCACATGTATGTTTGTTAGTTCTTTTAAACTTGAACTGACTGCTCTTCCAGAGGTCCTGAGTTCAATTCCCAGCACCCACATGGTGACTCACAACCATGTGTAATGGGATCCGATGCCATCTTCCGGTGTGTCTGAAGATAGCTACAGTGTACTCATATACATAGAATAAATACATCTTAAAAAAAAGAATTATAGGTGGTTATGAGTCACCATGTGGATGCTGGGAATTGAGCTCAGGACCTCTGGAAAAGCCTCTAGTACTGAGCCATCTTTCTAGCCCTGTTTTAAAAATATTTGATGTCTATTAGATGTATATTGGTGTTTTGGCCTGTATGTATGTTTCTGTACTACATGTGTGCTTGTGCCTGTGGAGACCAGCAGAGGGTGTCAGATTCCTGGGATCAGTTGTGAGCCACCATGTGTGTGCTGGTATTCAATCCCTGGTCCTCTAGAAGAGCAACCAGTGTTCTTAGCTGCCAAGCCATCTCTTCATCCCCAGTCTTAAATATTTCTTAATTCAAACACAACTTGTTTGCACACAGATATAGATACAAGAGACATACAAAAGAACATGGGCTTTTGGGTGTTTTGCTCTAAATATTTCTTTATGCTTTGAGGCTGGATGTTCCTGATTAGGTAGTTCCTTCTCATAAACTGTGGGTATCTGATGTCCAGAATCTAGCATGGCAGGGACCAATTATATCAATTCTAGTGTTACCTGGTTCTTTAATTATAACCAACTGTTCCTGGCTGGTCTTCCATTTCATTATTTCTTAGACCTTTAAAAGGAGGCTAAAGGAGACAATTACACAGCTGTAATACAGAATCATGTGGCTTCATCTAAATCCTTGGTCACTTGTAAGCATTACGATCTGGGGGAGATAGCTGGAAGCACCTCTAGGAGCAGAGTTCCTGGCTGAGAATCTGAGAGTAGTGTTCATTTGTTGTTTGACCTAATCACACTCACAACTGTCAATTTTTGTGAATGAATTTTTTATCTCTGATTGGCTTTTGTCTGAACTCACTACACCTCAGTTGCTTTGCTGTTTGCACGTGGATAGCATAGTGTCCCTGTACTGAACTCTCTGAAAATCTACATGCTTTGTGATTTTCTTCCCTTCCCACCACACTGGTGCTAGAGATTAGTGCCCTGCCACTGAGCCCTCAGCTCCCGATAGGAGTGACTACGGGGTTGCTGGGTTAGAATTGCTAGATTCTTCATTATTGCTTTTGTTTGTTAGCTCTCTGTTTTGCTTAATCTCCCTTGGCCTTTATCATTTCATATACCAATTGTCTTCTGAACTAAAGCCATTGTTTTTCCTGTGCACCTGGCCCTTCCCGCCTTCAGTTTTCACGCCCACATTTCTCCTGTAAGAACAGAGACTATCGGGGCTGGTGAGATGGCTCAGTGGGTAAGAGCACCCGACTGCTCTTCCGAAGGTCCAGAGTTCAAATCCCAGCAACCACATGGTGGCTCACAACCA
>NC_034591.1:89788727-89828176 GCF_900095145.1 Mus pahari
TACAGATGGTTGTGAGCCACCATGTGGTTGCTGGGATTTGAACTCAGGACCTTTGGAATAGCAGTCGGGTGTTCTTAGCCGCTGAGCCATCTCACCAGCCTAGCCCCACATTTTTTATTTAACAACCAAATGTAAAATCAGATGGTGATACACGTCTTTAATCCTAGCACTTGGGAGGCAGAGGCAGGTGTATCTGAATTTGAGGCCATGTGGCACTCGCAGAGCAGAATAAATATATAAATAAATAAAACTCTGGCCCGGAGATGGAGCTTGCCCCAGTATGCATGAGGCTCTGGGTTTAATTCCTGATAAGAAAAGGAGGAAATAAACCAACAACATGTTAATTTGTACATGTAACAGGTTGCATGTTAATTTACATTTTAAATAAGTGGAAAATTGTGTATCTTCCTCAGCTCATGCTGGGGTGGAAGGATAGATTTTAGAGTTTTCCCAGTGATGACCTGTGAGCTGGAAGAGAAAAGGGGTAGTGAGGGGCCCATTGCAATCACTGATGATCTTGATATGTGCTTGTTAAACAGTGAACATGTGTTTCATAAATTCGGAAGTAACAGTGTAGTGGATCATACCTGCAGTCCTAGCATTTAGAAGGCTACTATAGAAGCATTGGAGTTCAAGATCAGCCTGAGTTACACAGAGTTAGACCCTCTTTCAAAAATTAAAACAGGCCAGGGCTGGAGAGATGGCTCAGTGATTAAGAGCACTAGAGGCTCTTCCAGAGGACACTAGGGTTTGATTCCCAGCACTGATGTGGTGGCTTATCTGTTCCAGGGGATCTGATGCCCTCTTCTGACTTCCCTGGGTACCAAGTCCACATGTGATATACAGATGTATATGCAGGCACAACACCAAAGACTTACTAATATTCAGTTTTTAAAGAAAGCAGCCTAATCAAAGAAAATGGGTGTTTTTCTAGTTTCTGTGACAAAGTTTCAACCATTTCTGTTTAAGTAATCATTTAGGACCCACTGTCTGGCCATTAATAAAAAGGGGGACAATAGGAATAGGGAGCAACAGTTTTCATTATCTCTTCATTTTCCCCAGCAAATCTCACAGTCTCATTAATGAACAGTAAGTAGTACCTTAAGTTAGTCTGACTTTTACTGGGAAAGGAAAGCAGGTACTGCTTACAGACCTGTCATGTTTCTTCATTCGTAATTGCATCCTGGCAAGAAAAGAAACAATGAACAAATGTTCAGTTTTGCTCCAGGCCTGTCATCAGTCATTTGTTCCTACCTGAATGCACACAGAAAACTATAATTGTATTTAAAAAAGAAAAGAAAAGAAAAAAAGAAATGGCTCTAGGTGGAAATAGCCTTCTCAGTGTTAGTTATGTAAGAGGAATAACATCAAAAGGGATGGTAATGTATCACATGCTCTATTATCTATCCTGAGGAAGCCTTTGGTAATGCTAAAACATGGCTTAGTCCATTGAAATTACATTTTTAGAGTGTTTTTTTTTTGTAGTAATGTCAGTTTTTTTCTGTGAGTATATTGCAAAATGTTGATAACCTGACCTTTAAAAAAGAATATTACTATATGTTCCTTTTAAAGACAACATTATATCATGAATTTTAAACATTTCCATTTCCAAGGTTCAGTCTGGTCCACTAAAAATCTCCAGCGTATCAGAGGTGATGAAAGACTCCAAACTGCCTGTGGCACAGAGCCAGAAAATGAAGGGAGACACTCCAGCTTCAGCAGGTACTTGTTAGAGCCACTCTTTGGAAGGTATAATGGGAGGAATTGTCTTAATGTCTGTACTTAAAGTTAGAGGAAGCGTCTTTCCTTCATTGGGAAGTCATCTGTTTTCCCCCTGTGGGTTTCAGTGGTTGAGTATTGAACTTTGATTAGCAGTTAACTTTAATCCTTGTTTCCTTTATTTGATAACCAGCCTTTTATTCTGTGTATATGTTAAGAGATACCTTTTGAATGAGAACTGATTTTCCTGTTTTCATACCCAATTCATCTCTAAAATTGATTTTCCTCTTCCATCATTTTTGTTTATAAATTATTCTTAAAATTGTCATTTCTGAAGTGATTTTTTTTTTAAACGAATTCTTTTCTTCACACACTAACTTCACTGTGAACATACCCTTCTCTGTGTTTGGAACTGTCATCTTTTCCCACATCTTTTATGTCTTCCTTCATCTCTGCTACTCTTCAGAATGGTTAGAGACTCTCTGCCAAATCGCTTTCTCATCTCTCTCTCCTCATTTGACCCAGACTCCTTTCTATTCTGCTGTTCTTTCTGATATGTTACTGATGTTCCCTTTTCTGTGCTTAGAGTTGGCACTGTTACTAGAAGCCTTTCTTTTGAGGTAAGAGGAATTAAAGTGTCTGTAGGCACTGAGAAGACTTAGTGTCAACCTCTGTCAATTTTAAGTTTCTGTTATTACTCAGACACAGACAGGGCAGTAGAAGTATTTTTATGTTTAAGTAGTACAGTGAGGTGCTCAGCAGCAGTTTCCTTCGTACAGGTAACAGCAGTATGAGTATCATGCATAACATGTATTTATAGCATCTACAGGGGCAGCTCAAATTATTTCTGCAGCAGGTGATACACTTTCGGTCCCAGCCCCTGCGGTTCAGCATGAGGACACTATAAAAACCGAATGTCCCAACACTGATGAAGGAAAATCTACATCTGAAACCACAGGTAGTTTAATTATTTATATTGTGCTATAGATGTTTTGCTCACCAGAACTGTATTGCCTAGGCAGCCCATAGATAAATGGAAATACATACCTAGACTGGTTTCCAGCCTTCAAACTTGCATAGGGGAAGACTAACTTCTAAGTCCAAATTGATCCATGTGTTAAGAGCGAATCCCTTATTTTCTTTGGAATCCATGAGTTTAGAGTCCTTACCACTTTTAGTTGATGTCACTTTCTTTGTATCCCTGTTAGCTGTTAAAAATCTGTTGAAATTTGCTTTCCTCTTGTTCACTTTTGCTGCAAGAGGAAGCATTCTCATCTTCTGTAAGGGAGCGACCACCTGAAGAAGTTGCAGCTCGTCTAGCGCAACAGGAAAAGCAAGAACAAGTTGAGATGGAGTGTATGTAAATCAAGTCGTCCTCGGTGCTCTCTTCATCCTTTAGCTAGCCCACCTTGTGGTTCAGTAGCCGGTGGGGTTTCTTTGGTTTCCCTATGTCATTGCTTAGTTCCCACCATCATTTCACCATCCATGCTCTTTCCACCTAAACTGCTCTTACCCAGGTAACAAGCCCTCCTTACAGTGTGTTGGTGAACATTCCAAATCCATTTCATTTCTAGATGAAGTGATCTTAGAACTCCAGAAAACAGAAATGGATTATTTCATCCTTTAATGCTTATATACGTATGTATAGGAAAGGGTGTTCTGATATTGCTAGTCTTCAGCAAAACAAGTGTATTTCCTCTTAAGTTTCAATACTGTGTGTGTGTGTGTGTGTGTGTGTGTGTGTGTGTGTGTGTGTGTGTGTGTGTGCGCTTAGATTCACTCACCTGTGAATGTCTAGAACTCAGAAATTGACTTTAGATATTTTCTTGTATTGCTATTCACCTAATTTTTTTTGAGACAGGATTGCTCATTGATCCTTAAGCTTGTTGTTTCTGCTAGACTAGAAGTTCTCAAGACCTGTGGGTCATGACCCTTTTGGGGATCTCCATAGACCATCTACATATCATATTCTGATTCATTTTGTTTTTATTTTTGTTTTTTTGAGACAGGGTTTCTCTGTGTAGCCCTGGCTATCCTAGAAATAACTCTGTAGACCAGGCCGGCCTTGAACTCAGAAATCCACCTGCCTCTGCCTCCCGAGTGCTGGGATTAAAGGCGTGTACCACCAGTGCCTGGCATTTTTATTTTTATTTTTATTTTTTTGATTACATTCTGATTCATAACGGTAGCAAAACTATAGTTATGGTTGGGGGTTATTACCACATGGAGAACTGTATTAAGGGTCATTAGGAAGGTTGAGAACTCCTGGGCTAGACTGACAAGCCAGTGGGTGCCCTGGGATCTGCCTGATTCTCTACCCCAGCACTGTGGTTATAGATGTACTTGCTGCTGTGCCCAGCTTTTACGTAGATGGTGAGGATCTGAACCCCGGTCCTCACGCGTGAGCAGCATTTGCTCACAGAGGCATCTCCTCAGCCTGCTGTTAGATACTCCTCTTGTATCTGGAGAGATACAGGAGATGCAGGCTGTCATTTACTGTACTGTGTGCTTTGTATTAGTGACTTTGAAAATAATGGGGTATGAAGAGCTTTTTGCTAAACAGGAAGTTACTTTCAGATTCTCTAGCAGCTATTGTGACTTTCTTCTCTGGCCACATCACTTGTTTTCACTGCTGCTGCATCTGGCTGTTTCCTTGGCACCTTATTGGCTCTACCCTATGCTGTTATGAGAGAGAGAGTGGATGGGGAAGGAGCCTTAGGTCTAGGGCATTAGCGGAATTGTGTGTGGTGTCTTTCATTCTTGGCCTTGTTATAGATAGTTAAAAATGTTAAGTTATAAAAAAAATCCTCAGTGAAATGTTTTTGCACTTTCACATTTGTCAGTAATGTTAATATTCTTCCTCCGTCCTTCCTGCCCTCTCTCCATCACTCCATCTGTCTCTGATACATCTTGCCATGTGTAGCTCAGACTGTCTTTTACCTTATTGTATACACTGTAGCTCAGGATGACCTTGACCTCACAATCCTTCTGGCTCAGTCTTCTCAGGTATAAGATTACATGTAGATTCATGTTTTCTACTCACTTTTCATTCTTCTGACATATGAGTTCCTTGAGTTAAGTTATAAATTGGAGATACAGAATCTGCTGCTTTAGCTGGTCTCTTTGGGGTTAATCTAAATTTTCTTGATTTGGTTTACGTAAACTGAAAAAAATTAGCATCTTGGCTTTTGCCTCTTAAATTTTCTTTAAACCTTAGAACTCTGTATACATGTGTACTTTTTTTTTTTTTTTAATCAAGGATTAGAGCATAGTCAATAGATGTCTAAAGAGAGTACCATTGCAAGTGACAGTCTTGTTTCTGTATGGTCGGTCTACTGCTGTCTGGTCTTGGATGCACACCATTTAAAAAGCCTAGCCCAAGGCCGGGGGTGGTGGCGCACTCCTTTGATCCCAGCACTTGGGAGGCAGAGGCAGGCGGATTTTTGAGTTCGAGGCCAGCCTGGTCTACAGAGTTCCAGGACATCCAGAGCTACACAGAGAAACCCTGTCTCAAAAAACCAAAATAAACAAACAAATAAATAAATAAAACAAAAAAGCCTAGCCCAAGAGGCAGGAACTACATTTTTCCTCTTATCTCTTGCTTTTTTGATACCTTGCTCTTTAGATTAAGATGCAGTTTGACCTCACTTTCTTGGTTTTTTTTTTTTTTTCTTTCCATTTTTGGCTTTCTTTACTTGTATGCACATGCCTACCCTTGATGTTTTTTTTTAAAAAAAAAAAAAAAAAAAGGACAGCCTTTAACATTTGGTGTTTATTTCTTGTGTACTTTTGTGGGGAAACTATTCATTCTAAGCCCCCCCTTTTAGTTTTTTGTTATGTTGTTGTTATTTGATTGATTTTGCTTCTTTGTTTTGGATAGAGTCTTTTTAAAGATTGCATTTATTTATTCATTCATTCATTCATTCATTCATTCAGTGCACATATATTTGTATGTGTCAGGCCACAGGTACCATGGCAAGTATATGTGGAAATCAGAGACAGCTGTGAGTTGGTTCTTTATTTGCACCATGTGTGTTCTAGGGATTGAACTCAGGTTGTTAGGGTCACCAGCATGTACCTTTCTTTATCTGCTGAGCTATCGGCCTTGGTTGAGATAAGGATTTGCTGTATAATGTGTGGTAATCCTCCTGCCTCTGTCTCTTGAGTGCTAGGGTTACAAACAAGCATTACCACACACAGCTTTTCTTGTACTTTTTTATTGGCATGATTTCTTTCTCTTTGATTTATTTCCTTGTATCTCGGATATATGAGTTATGGGTTTTCCTCTTTCTGGTGAGTCTGTGATTTTTATAAAATGAAAAAGCTATTGATTATGCTACATGATCCTTCAGAATGGTCTAAACCTTTCTCTATTTGATTTGTTAGCCTTTCTAAGATTTTTTTCCCCTAAACAACCTTTAATTTGGAAAACTCAGACATTTATCTTTTTCTTTTTTCTTTTAAACATTTTTTTTTTTTTATTAATTATATGTAAGTACTCTGTAGCTGTCTTCAGACACTCCAGAAGAGGGTGTCAGATCTCTTTACAGATGGTTGTGAGCCACCATATGGTTACTGGGATTTGAACTCAGGACCTTCAGAAGAGCAGTCGGTGCTCTTACCCGCTAAGCCATCTCACCAGCCCCAACTCAGACATTTATAAAAGTGAAAATAGAGTAAGCTCTGACAGATCCACCATCTGTTCTTATTTTCTTAAAGATGTATTGATTGTTTCTTTTTTATCTGTGTGAGTGCTTGCCTGCATGTGTGTATGTTTTGTGCCTGATACCTGTGAAGGCCCGAAGAGGATGTTAAACTGCAAGTAGAGTTAGACGGAGTTCTGAGCTGCCGCGTGAGTGCTAGGAACCAAAACCCTCGTCTCTGCAGAAGCAGCAAGTGCTCTGAGCCATTTCTGTAACTAAGTTCCCATCCATACCTCCACGCCCGTACTTTTAGGATAATTATGCCTTCCTAAAATTGGGTCCTGTGTATAGTTTATTTTGTTTGTTGTTTTTGTGAATTAATTGTGCTGGAATACTTCTAGGAGAAGAATAGAAGTTTAAAGTCTTTTGTAAGGAGGGTTTGTTTTTAACTGTTCTTTCCTTTTTCAGCTCTAGCCAAGAGTTTAGAAGATGCTCTGAACCGGACTGCGTCTGTCACTCTGCAGACTATTACAGCCCAGAATGCTGCAGTTCAGGCTGTCAAGGCACACTCCAACATACTAAAAACAGCCATGGACAATTCTGAGGTGCGCTGAGGAAGGAGTGACCTCTGTAGTAGACAGGTTGCGTCTGTGTGATAAAGGCTTTCTTACAGAGTAAAGACAGTCTATGATGATTTTCCTTCCTTTTTCCTTCTATATCTTTAAGTCAGAATCTGCTCACTGTGTTTTCTGACTAGCCTGCATTAAGGAGGCCAGACTGGCAGTGACTTGCAGTGAACTTCTTGCATAAGCCTCCTAAGTAGGGATATCACAGGTGTGTGCTAGCTGAGAAAAACCTTCAGACATGCTTTCAATCAACCACAGTACTGTTAACAAACAGTGAGAATTGAGGGAGTTGTTTTTTGAGACAGGGTCTCATGTAATTCAGGCTGATAATAAATTTACTATGTAGCTGATACATAAGACTTGCTACCAATGTCATCAATATAATTTTTTAATTTTTAAAGAATGGGTCACATTTATTTATTTTACACATTTGAATACATGGTAGCTGTCTTCAGACACACCAAAAGAGGGTATTGCATCCCATTACAAATGGTTGTGAGCTACTGTGTGGTTGCTGAGAGTTGAACTCAGGACCTCTGAAAGAGCAGTCAGTGCTTTTAACCGCTGAGCCATCTGTCTATCCCCCCGTAATTTTCAAATTTTAAAGTGTTTTCATTTAATTTAAATAAACTACTTTAATTTTGTCATTTTGCTTGAGACAGGGTCTCATATATCACAGGCTGGTAATGAACTCACTATAACTAAAGATGAACTTGTTTCTGTCTCTACTTGAAAAGTGCTAAGATTACTTGGTATTCATAATCTCACCTGGCTTGAGTTTAGATTTATCTCCACGTGGCTTTTTGTTACCTTTAAAAATATACTTTATTTATTTATTTATTTATTTATTTTTATTGCTATTTTTTTGAGAAAGGGTTTCTCTGTTTAGCTCTGCTTGTCCTAAAACTCTGTAATCAGGCCACCTTGAACTTTGCCTGCCTCTGCCTTCCAAGCACTGAGATTAAAGATGTGCACCATCATCACCTGGCCCAGCCAAACATTTCTTTAAATAAAGTTTAAATTTTAAATATTTTAGAATGATGTGAAATTTTAAGAAATAGTAATAAAACTCCTTATATAGCACAGACACACACATTTTAATGTTTATCTTAGTAACTTCTGTTAAACACTTAAAAATAATAATTTTGATTTCTGAATTATTACTGGGACTCAGTAAATTTCCTTTACAATTACCTTTGAGTTTCAGTATGTGGAAACATATCTCAGTACCAAATTATTTAGACTAAAGTAGAGTAAGCATGTGAACTATAACATAAAGGCTGAAGCTCAAGTGAGTTTGCCAGCTGTTACTGTGTTCCAGGATCAGGCATGATGCATTGTGTGTCATTAATCCACAAGAGAGTTGGATATGACTTTAAGACCTCTTGTCTGCTCTTCTGGAGGTCCTGAATTCAGTTCCTAGCAAATATAGGTAGGTAGGTAGGTAGGTAGGTAGGTAGGTAGGTAGGTAGGTATAGCCATCTATAATAGGATCTGATGCCTTCTTCTGACATGCAGGTGTACATGCAAATACAGTACTCAAATACATAAGGAAGCTAAAATAAATATAAATAAATACTGGAACCCTTAAAAAGTGGCTGGTCATGGTGGCAGACCTTTAATCCCAGACAGAGGCAGGCTAGATCACTGACCAACCTGGTCTACAAAGTGATTTCCAGATCATCCAGGGCTGTTACACATAGAAACCATCTCGATTAAAAAAAAAAATAATAATAATAAATGAAAAAGACATTTAAAAGTTTGAAGTTCACAGGGGGAAAAGTGTAGCTGTCATAGTTTAGTCAGCAAAATGGAAAAGCAGGCAGATGTTAGTAATGCTCATTACATGGGTGTGGGAGGACTGGAATGTCCTTGGTGTCAGGAATGCACTGGATGAATGGTGTTCAGAGGGACAGCAGTTGGAGGCTTTGGAGTAGAGCAGCATGGAAGAGTATTGCCCTCTAGGGAAGGTGCACAGCTTACTACTGAAGAGCCTTTACAGAGCAGTTCATGAAGAGGAGGGGTAAGGCTTGTTATTACAGAAATCTGTACACACAGTTTTCAATTGTTTTAGACACTACTTAAAAAAAAATTCATTGAACAAACCTGTTTTTATTTCAGTTTACTTTTTTGTTTGAGACAGGGTCTCCTGTAGCAAAGGATGGCCTGGAACTTGTTATATAACTGAAGATGACCTTTACTTCTGATTCTCTGTCTCTACAGCTTGAATGTTGGATTTGCAGGCATGTGCTACCATGTCTGGTTTTATGTGCTGCTGTGGATGGAATCCTAGGATTGTGTATGCTAGCAAGCACTCTACCAATGAAACAGTATCCCTAACCACATTTAAAATTTTTATTTTACTTGTTCTGAGATAGTCTTACTGTGTAGCCCCCACCAGCTTCAAACTTATAATTTTCCTGTGTCAGCATACCACTGTGCCTTCCTATAGTCCATTTTTATAGGTTTTTTTTGTTTGTTTTTTTGTTCTTTTTGCTTTGAGGGGATAATATCTCACTATGTGTGGTTATCTTGCCTAGAACTCACTATGTACACCAGACAAACTTGTGATCCTTGTGCTTTAGGTTCCTGAGTGTTCAGATCAAAGATATGTGCCACCATGCCTGGTGTATCTTTATAAATGTTGAAAACGCAGTCCAACTTCTGATTGTCTTAGTAAAGCTGTATGTAGACCTGTGATCTATAATATATAACTTTTTTGTTATTGTGTGTGTGCATGGTAAGTATGTATGAGTATGGGTGTGTCCATGTCATGGTGCATGTATAGAGGTCAGAACAACTTTAAGGAGTCAGTTCCTTCCTTCTCCTTTATTGATCAGTATCTCTGGTTCTTGTCCTTATCTTCTCTAGGCTAGGTGCCCCACCCGCTTTCAGATGATTCTTCTGTCTCCTGTCTCTGTGTAGGAATGCTCGTATTATAGATGCATACCACTGTGCCTAGCTTATTTATATAGATTTCAGGAATTAAATTCAGGTTATCAGGTTGTGTGACAACCTCTTTTATCTGCTAAACCATCCTTCTAGTCCCCAAGTTATGTTTATCAGAGGAGTGCTGGGAAATAGCTGTATTTGACTTAACTGACCTGTTATGGGCTCTTTCTCTCTGGACCTCTGTAAGCCTGAATTGCCTTCAAACAGGAAGATACATCTTTGTCATTTATGTTTACTCTTTACGAGCGTATTAGTTATGAAGAATTTTGTAATATAAGGCAAGGTACATTTTCCGTATTACATTGTAGTACTTGGATATCATTTGAAATGTTTATGCTCGGGCTGGTGAGATGGCTCAGTGGGTAAGAGCACTCGACTGCTCTTCCAAAGGTCTGGAGTTCAAATCCCAGCAACCACATGGTGGCTCACAACCATCTTTAACAAGATCTGACTCCTTCTTCTGGAGTGTCTGAGGACAGCTACAGTGTATTACATATAATAAATAAATAAATCTAAAATTAAAAAAAAAATAACCTTTAAAAAAAAAAAAAGAAAAGAAATGTTTAGGCTCATCAATATTAAGTTGGAGGTGTTTATTAATCTTATCACTAGACCTTAGTTACTATTTTATACAATTTTAAATATTTTTTCAATGTGTTGTAATGTAAAGGAATTTCTTCATGTTTTGGAGTTAAGGATTTAAAAAGTACTTCTAAGAAGCTCATTAGATTGTCATAGATGTCCAATGCAGTAAAAGTTATCTCTGTCTTAAGAACATTGGCTTTTAAGTTCTCCATTGGTAATTGATATACCCTTAAAATGGAGACCTTATCAGATGTCAGTGGGAATGTTGCCTGGAAAATTGGTGCTGAAAGAGAGTCCTGAAGTCGGTTGTGTTGTCTTATCTTAGAATGCCGTATACCAAGCAGGCTGGCTAGACTTATGTATAATATTCCCCCTGAATTTAATGGTACAAAATTCTGCATTAATCTTGACCTGTTATATGAGAGCGATTATGTTTATATAACTTAAAATTTTGTTTAGATTGCAGGTGAGAAGAAGTCGGCCCAGTGGCGAACAGTGGAGGGTGCGTTGAAGGAGAGAAGAAAGGCAGTTGATGAAGCTGCCGATGCCCTGCTCAAAGCCAAGTAATTACTCATGGACTTTAACAAGTAATTAGGGCCTCTCCTGGTGACGTTCTTTGGGCTGGACATTCTCTGTGCTCTCTTTTCAAATGAAAAACAAAAAGCAGAGAAACCATTCCTTCACTTCACCACAAGTGTGTTCTCAGAACTGGCCCCAGGAAAATTTAAGAGAATGAACTGTATGAATCACAATTAAGCTAAAATAAAATGAGTAGAAATTTATATAAAGGAGCTCATATAAAATTCAGGTTTGCATTGGATTATTGCTTAGAATGTGTGTCTACACAGTTACCACAGTGTAGATAATTTCCAGATTTTAGTGAGGATTCTCAGAGTAGTTATATCAGAATTCAGAATGTATATCATAACCATTTGCCAGCACTACAAAAGCAGTTAATTTATTGAACTGTCTGCAGCTTTGATCTTATTTTCCTACAAATTGGCAAAACCTAGTATCTTAGTTTGCTTCCTGTGTCAACATACAAACTAGTGTCTTAGTTTGGTCATAAAGGCTATGACCAAAAGCAGCTTAGGGAGGAAGGGGCTCAGTCACAGCCTATCATTGAGGGAAGTCATTGCAGGAACTTGAGGCAGACCTGAAGCAGAGGACATGGGAGAATTCTGCCTACTGTTATTCCCCATGGCTTGTTCAGCCTGTTTTCTTAACTGCTAAGCCATGTCTCCAGCCCTCAGCCTGGTTTCTTAATAACCTAGGGCCACCTGTCCCAGGACGACACCCCACCCACAGTGGACTGAGGTCTTCAACATCAATCCTCAATCAGGAAAATGCTTCCCAGGCTTGACTGCAGGCCAGTCAGATGAGAGAATGTTCTCAGTGGAGGCTTGTCCCTAGATAACTCTAGCTTGGGTCAAGCTGACAGAAAACATAGCTAAGTTCAGACACAGAAACCGACAGAGGTCTCTTGTCCCGAAGCCCGAATTGCTCATGAGGATATTCATGTGTTACACTCACTTCAAAACTCTTTAGTAAAGGTAGTTAAAAATTATATGAGACCTTTATATTTTTTTTTCTTTTTCTCCACAGAGAAGAGTTAGAGAAGATGAAAACTATAATTGAAGATGCAAAGAAAAGAGAGGTTGTGGGAGCCACCCCTCATATAACTGCTGCAGAGGGGAGACTTCACAGCATGATAGTTGATCTGGATAACGTCGTCAAAAAGGTAAGTGTCTTCAGTCTTCGTAATGTTTTATAAAGTATCTGTGAAAACGTTTTTAAGAATTCAGGAAAATGATTCTTACTATCTCTTTTAAGTTTTTTATTGTAAAGTATTCATTATGAAAGTATGGGGCTGGAGAGAAGGATCAGCACTTAACAGAGGTCCTGCGTTCAGTTCCCAGCAAATACATGGTGGTTCACAACCATCTGTAATAGAATGTGATGCCTTCTTCTGTCATGCAGGCATACATGCAAATAGAACACTCATATACATAAATAAATAAGTCTTAAAAGTATCATTTTTAACTACTTTTTTTTTTTTAACTACTTTTAAAATTTGTGTCAGATGGTAGCAGCATAAGGGCACTTGCCTCTAATTGTGGTGATCTGAATTGGATTTTAGGGGCTCAGTTACTGGAAGGAGAGAACTGATTCTCTCAAGATGTCCTTTGATGTCTACTCACATACTGTACTATATGAATACACACACACACACACACACACACACACACATGCTTTCACAAAACAAATTGTATTAAAAAGACAAGTTAGTTTGTATTTTCTGATTTTCAGGTTTCTGTGTATTATTTGTAACCCCCAGCTAGACTGGTTTCTTAAGACACTTGGGAGGCAGAGGCAGGCGGATTTCTGAGTTCGAGGCCAGCCTTGTCTACAAAGTGAGTTCCAGGACAGCCAGGGCTATACAGAGAAACCCTGTCTTGAAAAACCAGAAAAAAAAAAAAAAAAAAAAAAAAGAGTGTAGATGGTGTTTTTTGTTCCATTTAGCCAGAGACCCCTTGTATCTGCTTAGGTCCAGGCTGCTCAGTCAGAGGCGAAGGTGGTGTCTCAGTATCATGAACTTGTGGTCCAAGCAAGAGATGACTTTAGAAAGGAGCTGGACAGTATCACTCCAGACATCACTCCTGGATGGAAAGGGATGAGTAAGTACAACTGATTGCCATTTTCTTTCTGGATTTTAGCATCTAATCAACTAATCTAAACCTGTTTCAACTCCACTCTTTCGATCCCAGTGCTTCTATGTCTCAATCAGTGCATAGGGTATTGTTTTCTCTCTGTCACACACAGCAGATAGAATACTGCTATGTGTTCCTGAAGTTCTAATCATGGTGAGCAGAAGTTCCTCTAGTGCTTAATTCTATGATTCATGATTTGATTCTGATTTGCTATTCAAAAATTAAAAGTAGAGTCCAGGTGATTTAAAGTGATGTCTTAACATTAACTCTGTTAAGATATGTATGTTTATATACTTATTCAAATCATTTAGTATTTAAAAATCTTTGGAACGGAGCTGGGCGTGGTTGCACACGCCTTTAATCCCAGCACTTGGGAGGCAGAGGCAGGCGGATTTCTGAGTTCGAGACCAGCCTGGTCTACAAAGTGAGTTCCAGGACAGCCAGAGCTATACAGAGAAACCCTGTTTCAAAAATCCAAAAAAATAAAAATAAAAATAAAAATCTTTGGAATGGATTAGTTAAGGCACACTTGAGAATTCTGTTAGTGACCCCAGTTCTTCCAGGTTGTTCTCAAGTTCATCACTGTTCTGTTTCAGTCTCCCAAGTGCTGGGGATTACAGGCATTCACTGCTGTGCCCACACTAGCTGGAAACCCATTCTTGTGAGATTATGAAATTGAATAAAAGTAGTGTTATGATGCCTAAGGGCAAAGAAGTTGTTTAAAGGTGGTTACAGGCATGATTGTGTATACCTTTAGTCTGAGTCCTTGGGAGGCAGCAGCATGAGGATCCAGCCTGGGTTGAAGCAAGTCTGGTCCACATAGTGAGTTCTAAGATAGCTTAGGACTACATACTGAGACCTTGTCTCAAAAGCATAAAGTTAAGATGCTACCGTCATCTGAGGGTGAAGGATAGAGGCTATCTAGTGAGTATACCCAGAACCCTGATACGAGTAGGAAGATACCAGGGACCATTTGCTTAGCAATTGGTTAGAAGATGTGTATCCTCCTAACCCAGCATTTCAGCTCCTGTGTATTTACTTAAGGAAACTCCCAATGTACATTAAGGCACTATTGTAGTAAGAGCACAGAGTTTGAGAGTAGAGGTGTAATTTAGTGATCGAAGACTGTCTAGCATGCAAGAGGCCCTGAGTTGGAACCTCAGCATTAAAAAAGGTAAAAAGAGCCTGGTTTGGTAGCACATGCCTTTAATCCTACCATTTGTGAGGCAGAGGAGGTGTGGATCTCTGTGAGCTTGAAGCCAGCTTGGTCTGTTTCTCAATCAAGTTCCAGGACAGCCAGAGAGCTATGTAATAAGATCTTGACTCAAAAAAAAAAAAAAAAAAAAAAAAAGTAGAAAAGTGGCAAGAGGATTGATTAAGTTAGAGCGGCTTGCTCGTTGCCGAGCACTTGGCTAGTATGTACAAGCCCTGAGTCCAGTCCCCAGCACCAAAAAGAACAAAAAAGAAAATACACTTTGAAATAATCAAATGTGCCTTATGTTTATCACTGCAAGGGACCTGGTATTGTCTCTCTCCAAAGAGAAGATTTGGTGGTATGACACCTGCTGCCAAACCTGGTGACCTGTGCTCTATCCTCAGGACCCACATGGAGGAAGGAGAGAACAGATTGTCAAAAATTGTTCTCTGACCTCCACACAGTTGTCATGGTGCACCCAATCCAAAGAAATAAATATATTTTAAAATAATACTTATATATTTTAAAATAATACTTATTTTATTAAAAAGTAACACTTTTTAAAAAACATATTTAAAAATACAGAATAGGTTGGTGGTGTTGAGAGAGAGAGAGAGAGAGAGAGAGAGAGAGAGAGAGAGAGAGAGAGAGAGAGAGAAGAGAGAGAGAGAGAGACAGAGACGGAGACGCAGATTTCTGAGTTTGAGGCCAGCCTGGTCTACAAAGTGAGTTCTAGGACAGCCAGGGCTGTCTCGAATTTGTAATCCCTGTCTCGAAACACCCCCCCCCCCCAAAAAAAAAACCTGTAAACTAAACTAAACTGTTATTTAAGAATATATCTTTATATCAAGTATAAAAGCGAGCTTGGGGTCTAGAGAGATAATTCAGTTCTTAAGAATACTTACTGCTCTTTCTGAGGACCAAGGCTTGGTTCCTAGTACTCACACAGTAGATATTGTGAGCAACTCCAGTTTCAGGGGTTCTAATGGCCTCTTCTGGCTCTTGCAGGCTCTTGCATGCACATAGTGCTAATAAACTTGTGCAAGCACACATATATTATACATAAAAGTAAACAGTATTTTTGAAAAGTGCTGTGGACTGCTTATGTGGAGTGTTTTGTTGCTTATGTACTATATATGGCACGTACTATTATATTATGTTTATGTGCCCTGTTACAGTCATCTCTTACATTGTCTCAACTTTGTTTTTCCTTTGACACAGAAGCAGATCCTTTTAATGAAAAATCCTTTGAATTTAAACCAAGAGGTCCTTTTTTCTTTTTTTTAAAGATTTATTATATGTAAGTACATTGTAGCTGTCTTCAGACACTCCAGAAGAGGGCGCCAGATCTCGTTATGGATGGTTGTGAGCCACCATGTGGTTGCTGGGATTTGAACTCAGGACCTTCGGAACCACTGAGCCATCTCTCCAGCTCCATAAACCAAGAGGTTCTTAAAAAGTTTCATACTAAAGACAGATCTGCCTGTACAGGCCTATACACCCATGTGTTTGAGGAGGCTGAGGCAAGAGGATTACAAATTCCTGGGCTACAGTGTAGATCTGTTTCAAAATTAAAGGGTAAAATTTGATCGGAGACAGAGCTTATGTTCTAGCTCCAGAATTACCAAGGGGAAAAAGAGAGACAAGTCACCGAGGTTGGCAACTGTCTCCTCTCTTGTCATGCGTTCGTTAGGGTTTGTAATCATGATAAGGAACATCATTTAACTTCAACAGTCATAAAGTTTTTGATTTAATTTTACACAGGTTAAATGTAAATTTAATGTGAAGTTCACTGTAATGTTTATTTAAGAAGCTTACAGGAGAAAAAAATAGCAGAAAGGTAACAGAATCTGAAAAGACTTTGTTCCAAAATTACCCCTAAAGAAAAATGTTAATTCTAGAAGTATTTGACAGTTGGAAGTGGCCTGCCACTGGAACCTAGTACTAGGATGGAGAAATATTCTGTGAATTTGTTCAGTTGACAGTAATCCAGGAATTGTGTCTCCTAGTAAAGTCTTTAGTTGATGTGCAGATGAGACAGTGACGATCCCTTCTAACGAGAGCAGTCCTTGTTGTCTGTCAGTGATTCTCCTCTTGGAATATTACAGCTTCCCTCAGAAATGCTGCCTCTGACTCTGTAAATATAGGGAATAAACATTTTGCTTTCTAGTAACCTCTTTTCTTGATCCTTCTGGATGTTGCTATTTAATGATGGCTAACCAAAGTGCGTGCTCTCCTTTTCAAACTATTCTTCTCTTTCTTTGTAGGTATTTCTGACCTAGGTGAGTAATTATGTATATTATATGTTTAATGACATTTTTTTCGGGTGTTGAAATAGTGAACTCTTTCTGGTGTGTGTGTGTGTGAGTGTGTGTGTGTGTGTGTGTGTGTGCCACCCATCTAAATTGTAGCAAGTAGAACCTGAATGTGTCATAATTTTCAATTCTCATCCATAGATAATCAAGAATAATTGTGTTAAGTGTAAGGCTTTAAATGTGAGATATTTGTCTGTGTATATACAATAAGGTCTTTGTTTTACTTGTTATTTCAAAGAGCTTCAAACATTAAAAAGAATAAAAAATATTAATAACTCCCATAGATATTTCACCCAACTTTATTGGTTATCAAACCAATGCCCAGTTTTGTCTCATGTGTTCATAGCCTTCATATCAAAGCAGACTCCAAATATATCTTTTTCCTTTTAAATATTTTGAGTGGTTTTTTAAACAAAGACAATCAATACTATTATGCTTAAGGTTTCATAATTCTCTAGTGCTATTAAATATGCAGTGCTTAAGACTTTTTACTTAGAGTATTTTTAATTATGGTATTTAGTTCAAACCAGGATTCAGAGATGTCCCACACACTGAAATTAATCAGTGAGTCTCAGTGTTTGCTTGCTTATATATTTTGCTTTTCACTTGTTTTTTGATGAATTGATCATTTATCTTACAGAATTGCCCGTATTTGTTTTTTATGGCAGGAACCTTCCTTCTTTCCTAACCTCTAGTAAATGTTGGAATACTGTAGAGTGTGAAATTATTTCCCCTTCTAAAACAAACAAACCAACAAATCAAAATGAGTGAGTGTATGTGTGCATAACTGAGTGTTTGGGCATGGGTATTAAAAAGGAACACGCACAAGTGATCCTATTGGGTATCATTGATCACAGATTACTATTCTAGGTAGTGTGCATTCAAGGAAAGGAACAAAGAGATGGAGAGATAGCTCAGTGGTAAGAGCTATCCAAAGGACAGCTGGCTCATTTCTCAGCACTCACTCGGAGGCTTACAACCATCTGTAACTCCAGTTTCAAGGGATCTGGTGCCTCTTCAACAGTAGCCACACATGTGATACACAGACATATATGCAGGCAAAACACCCATACACAGAAAATAAAAATACTTGTGTGTGTGTGTGTGTGTGTGTGTGTGTGTGTGTGTGTGTGTGTGTGCGCGCGCACACGCGCGCGCATACATGCTTGTATCTTGGGGTAGGGAGTGTGTCTGTCAGTGTACTTGTGGCTCAGAGGAAAATTTGTGGGAGTTGGTTTCCTTCTGAATATTTGTTAGGGCTAATCATAGTTCTACATAAAATGGCATATAGTAGTGATTGTGTCTACAAGCTGTCTTTTTAGAAGTAGTTAGTAAATTAGAAAGCCAGGACATGATGAGTTCAGTTTACACTGATTTGGAGTTCTTAGAGCAGTGTGTGCTGCCTCATACTTTATTATTATTATTATTATTATTATTATTATTATTATTATTATTATTACCCACCCATTATTTTGCTTAGAATTGATAGTGCTTCAGTTGCTGGACAGTAGTTAATTTCTACTTTAACTGGAGGATTTGAATTTTGTGTTAGCTTCTTTCTGCATCATATTTTCAGTGACATCACTAACACTTTGATGTTATCTGTTTAGCTGGCAAACTGTCTACTGATGACCTGAACTCGCTCATTGCTCATGCCCATCGTCGCATTGATCAGCTCAACAGAGAACTAGCACAACAGAAAGCCACAGAGAAGCAGCACATTGAGCTAGCCCTGGAAAGGCAAAAGCTAGAAGAAAAGCGGACCTTTGACTCTGCAGTGGCAAAAGCATTGGAACACCACAGAAGTGAAATTCAGGCTGAGCAGGACAGAAAGGTAGTGGGGAAGAGAATGACCTGACATTTGAAGTTAGCCTTGTTTGCTCTGTCACCGCCTGCTAGTATTGGATGCAATTTGTGCCAAGCTATCATTAGAGTGGTGTTTAGGTTTTTATTTTTGTTTGTTTGTTTTTTTAAAGATTTATTTATTATGTCAGTGTTCTGTTGGCACCAGATCTCATTATAGAAGGTCATAAATTACCATGTGGTTGCTGGGTATTGAACTCAGGACCTCTGGAAATGGAAGGTGTGATTATTCAAAGAGGAAAGAGATACCTCTGTTCACCATCCATCCATCCATCCATTCATTTTGGTGGCTCGGATTTTTTTTTGGGGGGGGGGGGTTTCAAGACAGGGTTTCTCTGTATAGCCCTGGCTGTCCTGGAACTCACTTTGTAGACCAGGCTGGCCTCGAACTCAGAAATCCGCCTGCCTCTGTCTCTCAAGTGCTGGGATTAAAGGCGTGTACCACCACGCCCGGCTGGTGGCTATGTTTTTGTTTTTGTTTTGTTTTGTTTTTGATAATTTTGTAATTAATATTTATATACGGAAAACTTAGTGTACATTTAACCCAATTTAATGGTGAGTTCTTTAGCCTTTTGCCTTTTCCAGCTTGGCAATGAGAGCCACAGACTTAGGACTTAGGACGTTGCCTCCCCAGTGATGAAGGTGGATCTCATATCTATCATTGTAATTGGTCCTAATAGCTTCCACCAGCTTAGCCTGAGCACCCTTTTCTTCCGAGTTAACCTGTGTGAAGGCAACAGTGGTGGATGGCTTCCTGTGGACCAGGCACCCCAACCTGGCCTTTCCCTTGATGATGCAGTAGGGCACCCCATCTTTCGACACAGGCCAGGCAGGAAAACCACCAGCTCATTGGGGTCTATGTCATGGGCAATCACCATCAGCTGAGCATTCTTGTTCTCCACCAAGGTGGTGACTTTATTGACTCCTGCTCTGAGGGCAGGTGGTCTCTTAGTTGGGACGTCCCCTTTGCCAGCATCTTTCTCAGCACAGGCCATTGCTTCTTCTCTTGCTTTGTCTCTGGCCTGTACTTGTGGGCAAGCTTAAGCAGCTGAGTAGCTATTTGCCTGTCCAGGGTCTGGGTGAACTGGTTAATGGCAGGAGGTACTTTGAGCCACTCATAGAAGATGGCTCTTTGCCCCTGCAGCCTGATAAAGTGGGTCCATTTGAAGAATCCTGTTAGATCTCTTTTGGGCAGGATGTCCTGCCCAGTGCTGAAGTTCTTGGGCCTTTTCTCAAACAAAGGATTGACTACCTTTTGGCCTGTTTCTTGACAATGGTGGGGGCTGGGGCCATCCTCTTCGGCTGCCACCCTCTTCCCCTTGGTTTGCTTTACTTTGGGTATCTTGCTTGGGTGGTGGAGAGAGCTTTTGGTGCTATGTTATGTATCAGACATACTTATGTAACAGACTCTTACATTCAGTCTGCATCCATAGTCAATTTCTGTCTGGTTTGCTTGTTTGTTTGTTTTCTACCTTAGTCTAACATATTGTCCTAATAGTTTCTCAGGTTCTTGCTGTGTAACCAGGCTGGCTTAGAACTCACAGCAGTCTCCTCTATTGTTGTTTATTTAAAAATGGGATCTTGTTACTTAGCTGTGACTGATAGGAACAAACGGCTATAATGCTACCTTATCCTGAGTTCTGGGTTTTCAGTATAAACACAAAAGTCCAGATTCTTCCTCTTTATTTTTTTTTCAATTCTTTATTAGATATTTTCTTCATTTACATTTCAGATGCTATCCTGAAAGTCCCGTATACCCTCCCCCTGCCCTGCTCCCCTACCCACCCACTCCCACTTCTTGGCCCTGGCGTACCCCTCTATGGGGCATATAAAGTTTGCANGACCAAGGGGCCTCTCTTCCCAATGATGGCTGACTAGGCCATCTTCTGCTACATATGCAGCTAGAGACACAAGCACTGGGGGTACTGGTTAGTTCATATTGTTGTTCCACCTATAGGGTTGCAAACCCCTTTAGCTCCTTGGGTACTTTCTCTAGCTCCTCCATTGGGGGCTCTGTGTTCCATCCAATAGATGACTGTGAGCATCCACTTCTGTGTTTGCCAGGCACTGGCATAGCCTCACAGGAGACTTTTAAACAACACCCGAAGACTTTTAATGTTATACTTGCCTTCTGTAAATTTGTATGTTTGTTTGTTTGTTTATTCTTTGAATCTTGTTTAGCTTTTGGTTTTGGTTTTCTTCTCGATACAGTGTTTTTTTGTATTTTTCACTAAGATGTTTGTGCTGCGTGCTCCCAACCTGGCTCTTCTCCTTAAACCTTAGTTCTACACTTGGACATCACTGTCTCAGCCACACCCCTCTTTCCATTTTAAGCAGCACATATGGGTCAGTTTCTGCTATAGTGCTCTTTTCAGTGAAAGTGGGTAGAGGAGGTTAAGTGGGTGTTAGGTATTTAGAGTGGGCATCCTGCTCACGTTCACTCTCGGAAACAAGTGTCCCAGCCTCAAGGATGTGTGTGCATTGTCTGAGCAGTCATGTATCCAAATAGACAGTAGGTTCTGTCCGGCACAGGGCTGGACTTAAATGTTTACACACTGCCTAACTGGATTCATTGACTCATTGTTCTAATTCTGAGAAAAGATGAGTTTGTGTTCAAGGTAATTTATGTCGATGTCTAGTATACCCATGGTTAATTGCTAAGTAAAGCAGGATGGAACATTTCCTAACTTGTTTTGACTGGCCCATGTTAAACTTAAACTCATGTGAATATAAGCTGCTGGTTTCAAAGAAATGTGTTCAAGTGTAGCTTTTGGGTACTAATTTTCACATTGATTTCTCTAAGTTGGCACTGTCACCATGCAAAAAGGTAGGAACATGAACATGAGCAGTTATGGTTAAACCGGGTTTGTACCCAGCTTAGAACTAGGTTTCTTTGCTCTACGTTCTGGAATAAGTTACTTCCTGTGTAATGTGTGATTCAGCAAATAATGGTGTTTGTTTCTGTGTTGGGCGCCACATGGCAGCATGATGGAAGGAAGTACAAGTTTTGAGGCCAGAGAGACCCATGTTTGAAGTAGGATTTTTGTGTAGCTATGTGACCTTGTTTCAGTTGCTTTTGGCTGTTTGGCTTTGTGACTCTTGTTAAAAATGAGATAATTGTGTACACACGCCTGGCACATGAATGGAGTTGGAGCTGCTGCTACTGTTATCTTACTGACTAGTCTCTCCCTTTCCCTAAATGTACATATGAATGTTTGTGAACTGCCCATTACTGTGCTTGGTTTCACAGGTAGAGGATGTCAGAGATGCCATGGAGAATGAAATGCGGACCCAACTTCGACGACAGGCAGCTGCCCACACTGATCATTTACGAGATGTCCTCAAGGTGCAAGAACAGGAACTGAAGTATGAATTTGAACAGGTGAGGACCTGTGGTGAGGCTTCAGCTCCTTCCTCCCCAGGGCCTCATACATGTTATGCCTGTTCGTTACAGCGGCACCACATCCTTAGCCTTTCTCCTTCATGTGTACTCTGAAGATACGAAAAAATTGTTACCTAGCTTTGGTGGAATAGGCTTTTTGTTAGTTATAAATTACAGAACCAGTTTGTTTTACATCAGCCATCTGTGTTCATGGTCAGGTATATACATCTAATAATATGTGTGGGTTGCAATAAAAAAAGTCTCATTTTTAAAAGATTTTTATTTTCTCTATATAAATGCTTACCGCATATATGGGTGTGTACTCTGTGCTTACCTAGTGCCTACAGAGGCTAGAAGAGGCAGATCCCCTAGAACTGGAGTCACTTTGTGGGTGCTCTAGGAAATGCTCTTACCTACTGAGCCATCTTTAGCCACCCCAGATTTCTTTTTAAAGATGGCAGTTTAAAAGCTTTTTTATGTCCTATCAGAAAATTCAGAACCTTACGGAACATGAGTCAAAGCCAGGCATGGTGATAAACGCCTTTAATTCCAGCATTTGAGAGGCAGAGACTTATGGATCTCTGAGTTTAAGGTCATCCCAGTCTATAGGGTAAGTTCCAAGACAGCCAGGCCTATACAGTGAAACTCTGTCTTGAAAAACCGATATGAGTTGATAAAAGTTTGAAGCCTTATATACAACATTGCAGCTGTTTTGGTTTAAGATTTACTTTACGTATGTGAGTATTTTGCTTACATGTATGGCAGTGAATTACATGAGTGCCTGGTGCTTGAGGAGGGCAGAAGAGGGCATTGGATTCCCTGGAACGGGAGTTAGGATGATTTTAAGCTGCATTATGACTGCAGGGAATTGAACCTAGGTCCTCTGCAAGAACAAGTGTTCTTCACCACAGAGCCATCTCTCCAGCCTCTTATAAGCAGCTCTTTTGAAGTTTTTATTTGTTTTAGATTGGTTCTTTCTGTGTAGTCCTGGCTGGCCCGGAACTTGCTGTAGACCAGACTGGCTTGGAACTCTCTTGCCTCTGCCTCCTGAGTGCTAGAATTAAAGGCGTGTCACCACATCTGGTTATAATTTGTGATATTAAAGGCTCCTTTTTTACTTCATAGTTAGTAGTTTTTGGAAGATTAGCATGTAGTTAGGTGGCAAGCATGGTGGTAGCATTAGATTTCTATACACTGTCTATGTTTTTTTTTCAGGGCCTGTCTGAGAAACTGTCTGAGCAAGAATTAGAGTTTCGTCGTCGCAGTCAAGAACAAATGGACAACTTTACTCTGGACATAAATACTGCCTATGCCAGGCTGAGAGGAATTGAGCAGGCTGTTCAAAGTGAGCTCCCTTTCATACATTATGGTCTGACCCTATGCAGTTTCTCAGGATACTTTCTTATTAATAATGGGGGCATGTAGCCACTACACTATATGATGATACTCAGTTCTTGAAGAGTTGGTCCCAGACTGGACAAGTTTAAGTATAGAGTTTTGAGAAGAAACTGGAAAAAAAAAAAGATCCAAAAAATTAAATTGTAATAACTTATAAATGACATAAAATTACCGTTTTCAAGGCATTTTCTCTCATGTATGAAAGATTATTTGGAGGGGTAGTGTACTGTTGTGATGGTAGTTATGGTGAGACCTATGTATGCCACATTGAAAAGTGACACATTTCACAACAAGCACATTAATAAAATAAGGTACCTTTTACATAATATGAGTATTTTGCCTGCATGTATATAAGTACACCACATGTCAGCCCAAGGAGGCCAGAAGAGGGTGTTGGATGCCCTGAGACTAGAGTCATAGACAGTTATGAGCCACCATGTGGGTACTAGTGTTTGAACCTGAATCCTTTGGAGGAGCAACCAGTGCTCTTAATCTCTGCGTCCTCTCTCTCCTAGTTCACTGAGTTTTATTTGAAATCTTTGTAGTTTTTTTTTTGTGTGTGTGTGTGTGTGTGTTTTTTTCCTTGAAAAAATTTCTGATGGCCATAAAATTCTTGGCCTACAGCTGGGCAATGGTATTGCATGCCTTCAATCCCAGAACTCAGGAGGCAGAAGCAGGCATATCTCTTTTGAATTTGAGGTCAGCCTGATCTACAGAGTGAGCCAGGACTGTCAAAAACTACTGTATCATCTGACTGCCCCACCTCCAAACACCAAATATATATAAAAATGCCTGAATTAGACAGTGCCGTGTATAGTGCCAGATGCCTTTAATCCTAGTTTAGGAGGAAGAGATAGGCAGAGCCTGGTCTACATAGCCAGGTCTACATAGTGAGACCCTTTTGCCAAACAAGATAGAAAACTAGCAAATGTGAATGACGTTTGCATACTCTTGATTTCACAGGAAGGGAGGGGTACTTGGCTGTGGTGTGGACTTGTAATCTCCCACTTTTTAGTGTTAGTAGCATCAGATCCTCATCAAACAGTGTCATCTCTTGTTACTTTGTGAAAAGACTGACTCTGGCCAAGTTAACAAGACTTGTTGGATGTAGTGTATTGAAGGTGCTTATAGTGTATGTGTTCGAGGAAGATAGAAAAGAATCTTTCTTTGCTTTATTTCATTTTATTATTATTGTTTGTTTGTTTGTTTTTTTATTGTAGGTCATGCAGTTGCTGAAGAAGAAGCCAGAAAAGCCCACCAGCTCTGGCTTTCAGTGGAGGCATTAAAGTACAGCATGAAGACCTCATCTGCAGAAATGCCTACCATCCCATTGGGGAGTGCAGTTGAGGCCATCAGAGTCAACTGTTCTGATAATGAATTTACCCAGGCTTTAACTGCAGCCATTCCTCCAGAGTCCCTGACCCGGGGGGTATACAGTGAAGAGACCCTAAGAGCCCGTTTCTATGATGTTCAAAAACTAGCCAGAAGGGTAGCGATGATTGATGAAACCAGAAATAGCCTATACCAATACTTCCTTTCCTACTTACAGTCCCTACTCCTGTTCCCGCCTAAGCAACTGAAGCCTCCGGCAGAGCTCTACCCTGAAGATATAAATACGTTTAAATTGCTCTCATATGCCTCCTATTGTATTGAGCATGGTGACCTGGAGCTGGCAGCAAAGTTTGTCAATCAGCTCAAAGGGGAGTCCAGAAGAGTGGCACAGGACTGGCTGAAGGAGGCCCGAATGACCCTAGAAACTAAGCAGATAGTGGAGATCCTGACTGCATACGCCAGCGCCGTAGGAATAGGAACCACTCAAGTGCAGCAAGAGTAAGGCCTAGGAAGAGTTGTGTAATGTCATATTTCATATCAAAGAAAATCAGCATTGGTATCTGCAGGGTTTGCAACAAGGGTCCCAGAATTGTCCAGAAGTGAGCAGGTTCCAAGTCCTGTGTGAGATGTTAACACCTGTTGCATTTACCGTCCTTACACTGCTATCATGCCAATGAACTCCGGGAGGCTTTATTTGCAACTTGTGTAACACTTCCTGTTTTTTAGGTTTTATTGATCAGGCTTGTGAGCCACTCAAAATAATGTTTGTGATCCCTACTATTGATTCTGCCCTTGGAGCAAACTGAATAAAGCAACACAATGAAAACTGAGTACTCTATCCCTTTTCAAAACTGCCATTTCCAGTTTGTGTGAGCAGAAAGCTTCCTTGAGAAGCAGCATCAGTGGTAGGAACTTGTGGCCACAGTTTGGGGCTGTGAGCTGGGTAACCTGAAGTCCAGTACCTGCTGCTTTGTCTTTGAGTGTTTGGCTGAATGGGTCCCCTTCTGACAGTCACCATCAGGAGTGATGCAGAAGCCAAATGCCAGTGCATTTATAGTTGGGAATCTAGCACTCAGTGATTGAGAGGCACAGGAAATAGCCTGCCTCCCACAGGAAAAGTTGTACTGGGATCCAGCATGCATGCATGCATCTGCACCTCTCCTCAGAGTTGGTGAGCCACCACTCCATTCCTGCTCTGGTGCTGCTTCCCAGTACTTGAAGGTAATGAGCCTGGAATCTGAAGAAAGGGATTGAATACGATTTTCCGGTTTCATCCAGACTGCCTGTGAATCCCAGTTTGTCATAGTTGCCGTAATGCAGACATAGTAACAAATTCTTACACTCTGAAGATTACCATCACTACAAAATCTTGCCAGTTTTTACATTTTTTTGAGGTGTTTGTGTTTGTGAGATTAAGGACTCTCCAGTTGAGCAATATCCCCACAAATTAGGAAAGCAGTTTTCTGCATTGTATTTCTGTAATTGCATACCTGCAGCCTCTCAATATGGTATATTGCCCAGCTCTTTTACAGTTCTGACCTTGTCCTTTGGTTTGGTATACACTTTACCCCGGGCTATTTTTCAAACTCTATCTCCAGTTGGAGTACCTGCTGTGGATTGCCCTGTTTCTGAAGATCGAGGCAGTGGGCTACCTGGGGTGGGGTTATGAAGATTTTACTGGAAGGTAATGGAGTACCACCTCTCTACTCCATCTCTAAGGATAGGATAAAATCTCAGAAGTACATTAATTTGTTGTTGTTTTTTTTTTAAAGATATATTTATTTATTATATGTAAGTACACTGTAGCTGTCTTCAGACACCTCAGAAGAGGGCATCAGATTTTGATACGGATGGTTATAAGCCACCATGTGGTTGCTGGGATTTGAACTCCGGACCTTCGGAAGAGCAGTTGGGTGCTCTTACCCACTGAGCCATCTCACCAGCCCACATTAATTTGTAATACTTAAAACATGTGTTTCCCATGGAAACTGTAGTGTTCTAGTCACAGGAATATACTCGATTGTAAGGAAATCCAGTTTTTCTTGGAACCCTGAAAAGATTTTTCACATGCACTACTTCATCGTGGTTCCTGCTTGCTCATAATCAAGTCAGGTCAGACTGGGCTACAGATGCTGTGTCAACACCCCCTATCGGGGGCTGGGGGCATAAATGATATGATTCTTTAAGCTCACCAAAACAATGCATCATTTTAGTTCTGAAAGTAATGTAGACTTGAGGTTTTTTTCTGTATGTGTGTACATGTCCTCCAATTGGCTTTTGAGACAGTCTTTACTGGTCTGGAATTCGTCAAGGAGACTAGGTTGGATGGCCATTGTTTCAAGCATATGCTATTGAGTCAGTCTTTTTTTGGTGGGAGGGGGCCTGAGGAGAGTGTCCTTGTGTAGGGATGAGCTCCAGGTTCTGATGCTGCACTTCACAGCCTGAGCCTTTTCCCGAGCCTCTGGCTTTCAGATTTTGGTAACTAAGACAGTGGCTTTCACAGAGTACCTTTATTATATTGAAAAAGGAAGGAAACTCCTACTTAGCCCAGTCTGTCCTTGTACATGGCTCGTTCAGATGTTCTCAGTAATTGCTAAAGTGAAAAAGGAGAGTTTTGAGTTCTTACTCCATTTCAAGGAAATGGAAGCTGCAGAGCTCACTGCATTGCCCCACTGTCAGAAGGGACATAATCGGCTTCATGAAAGCATCTCCTTTAAACTGCAAATGAAAGCACACCAATGCCACTTGGAACTGATGGACAGGAAGCTAAGCAGCCCTCACCTTGGTTCACTCACCTCATGCCTCATCCTGATTGCTGGGGGAGTGTTCAAACTGGGTGTGGTGGGGATGACTGACCCTAGCTATGGCGCTGGCAACAGAAAAGTCAGAAATACTTTAGACCAGACTTTTTTTTTCCCCAAGGGGGTGGGGAGAAGGGAAAGCCAGCAGATGAAAACCAGTGAGCTATGCCATGCTTCTAAACAAAATGCTGGCTTTTGCCTCAATGATTTTTTTTTCAAGAAGGGGTTCTCTGTGTTGCCCTGGAACTCTGCTTCAACGATTTTTTTGAGTTCTCAAATCAGTAAACTGCAGTAGAATCTTTAGCAATCTTTTAACACAGTACACTGAGTTAACTTACATCCTTTGTTCTCTCAACAGGTTCTGGATAAAAGCAGTCTTCAAATCCCAAATGAGTAATCCTACCAGTTTCAAAGTATCTTGCTTGAACTCAGTGCAGAAGAACAGATCATCTCCATTAATATAAGAAGCAAATAAAATGCTTGATTGGTAGGAAGCATATCTTCATGGGGTCCAGTGGTCCAGGCTTCTTGCAGTTTGAGGCATATAGGAATGGTTATAAAGTACTATCTAGTAGAGAGGACATAACTACGAGAGTGCATCCCATTGGTACAAGGTTGAGGTCCTTAGGAGTAAATAACCTTTACTCTTGGCTACTGTGAGGTATCAAGAGTATTAGTATGAAAGTATGCTGAGTTCTGAATCCTTGGAAAAGTCCAGGACAGGTGTGTGCTCTTTAGTATGCTTTACTGAGTCTGGCAGGTTTGCGCCATGTCCTACACATGACTCTATACCAAGTCAATATACCTTTTTCTCTGGTAAAACTATACTTTACCTTTAAAGCCAACCATTCTATAAAGTCAGCACACAGAGAGATGATCTCCATTATCCTGATCAATGTTTCTAGCAGTAATGCTTTCACTATCTTGGTACACATAGCAATCCCTGCATGGGATCAGAGTTTTAGGCAATAGGTTTGAATCTTTTTTTTTTTTTGGTTTTTCAAGACAGGGTTTCTCTGTATAGCTCTGGCTGTCCTGGAACTTACTTGGTAGACCAGGCTGGCCTCGAAGTCAGAAATCCGCCTGCCTCTGCCTCCCGAGTGCTGGGATTAAAGGCCTGCGCCACCAGGCCCGGCTTAGTAGGTTTGAATCTTAATTTGCTTTATTAAGAGATTCTGGTACTCTAAACCCCTAAAGAGGTTTCAATCCCTGGGGTTTAAAGAAAAACACTTTCTAAAAGAAGTAACAAAAAGGGAAGGTTACAGAAGACCATAAAACCACATATAGAACAATCTTGAATATATTTCTTCTTGACCTCATGCTGAGTGTAGGAGTTTTATAGCAACTATGGTTAAAAGAAAAAAAAATTTTTTTGAGACAGGGTTCCTTTGTGTCTCAGTCAGTCATGGAAGACTGTAGACTAGGTTGGCCTTGAACTCAGAAATATGCCTACTTCTAATTCTGCTGGAATTAAAAGCATGCACCGCTGTCACCTGGCTCCACACAAGAGTTTTAGATCAATGGGGTTTTGGTAGCTTAGGTGACACGTAACCATTAAAGTCCATACTAAGGGACTAGAGAGATGACTTAGCAGCTCTGAATGTCTGTTGCTCTTGCTAGTACAGGCTCCCAGCTTACCTACAGCTGCAGCTCCAATGAATCAAGTGCCCTCCATCTTGTGGCTTCTGTTATTTGCATATAGCTCTTGCATTCTTAAGAGTCCTTTCTCCCATGGTTTCTCTAGGTCCTGTTACAGGTTGACTAGCTAGAGTCTGTCCCAATGTGCTTTGCACTGCTGGGGAATTAAACATGATCTCATGCATACTAGGTGTATTGTATCAATTAGTTCCATCACTAGAGCCCCCAGTCTTATAAAGTCTGCTTTTTAAAATAGTTGCTTGCGTGTCACTGCTGCTATCTCTTTGAAGCAGCATATCTGCTCATTTTCCAAGGCTTCTCAAACCTCAGTTCTGAGCTAAGTGTAGTAGTTTGTGCTTTTAATCCCAGGATTGAAGGAGGCAGAAGCAGTTGGATCTGAGTTCAAGGGTACATACTGAGAATGTCTAAAGAAAAATCTAACCTTTGATTCTGATTCTATTGGATGTGAACTGTAATACCAAATTTTCTATCCCAAATCATGAATTGAGCCAGATTGTGGCACACCCCTCGAATCCCAACATTTGGGAGACAAGGACAGGCAGATCTCTGTAAATTCAAGGTCAACCTGGTCTACACAGAGAAACCCTGTTTCAAATTACAAGAAACTCTTCCCATACAAGCATGATACCAAAGCTGGGTATGGTGTCACACAGCTGTCATCTTGGCATTAAGGATGCTGAGGCGGGTTGCTTGCCCTTCCCAGCCAGCACTGGGTTCAGTGGAAATGTCTTAACTAAGTCTAAAAATATACAAGTAATAAGGGGTTCCATAATAGCAAAAAACCATTTAATTATCACTTAGGAATGTGGTGCTAGAGTAGTGTGGGCATATAGGTGGTGGGTTGGGTATAGATCTACAGCAAACAGGTCATTTAAAGAGATTCATACACTACAAAATGGCCAACAAGAGTTCTGTAATAATTTGTACAATCTGATGAATAAGGAATGGAAACCAATGAAGCAGCAAAAACTAAGCACAGAATTGAGACAAAGATAAAACTCGAGGCATAGCTGAGGCAGTAAAAATTAAGAGTGGTGGCTAACTTTGGCACAGAAAATGTGTGACTTAATACTGGAGATGAAAGACTATGATGAGACAAACACAAATAGCTGGCATTAGTATATAGGTAGCCCTAATCATTCTGATTGAGTTCATGGCTCAGTAATGGTTTGTTAAGATGTTAAGTTACACATATCAAGTGGATTAGAAAGTCCTTTACATATTCACACCCAAGGGTTTTCTTCATCTGGCTTCAAACCAGTGTTAAGTGCTGGGTGGGAAGAGGCATACCAGAAATGCCACAATGTCAAAGGCATTGCCACCCACAGGTACAGATGCCAATGGACAGAGGTGATAGCCTTTCTGGCAGCCAGCTTATCCTAATTTACCCTCTGTTCCTTACCAAAATTGCTTTGTAGGTAATTACTCAACTGGCATTCCATCCACCCCACATCACTCCAATGCCTTAAGATCCTGTTTTCTAGGTGAGTAGGACAAGAGTGTCAAAGCTTATGAAGACTGGGCCCTAGCCTGAGATTAGATAAAAAATACTGCACATATCTATAACCATGGATGCAGGCAGGGCAGATGAAGCTGCTCCTCAGTGCAAAACCTGGGAGGAGTGCATGGGCTGGTGAACGCTGCAAACCACAAATTTGTAACTCCTTTCATTTACAAGAAACACACCAAGTTGCTCAGTAGCAACATACTGTCATAACATTTCATATCCTTTTGTCATTACTAGCCTTCTAGATCTCTTTGAATACCTACTTATAAAGAAAAGTGCCCACACAGACCAAAATGTTTTGTGTCAGTGGGATGGAAATGATGATGACCTCACCTTCTTAGGCAAGAGCTGTACCAGTCCTATCCCTTAAACATTCTTGGGTATTCTATTTCAAGAGCTGTACAAATCGTCCCTAAAATTCTTGGGTATTCTAGTTAGAAGATGACAAAAGTCTGGGACTAGGGAGATAGTTCCCATGGGGGTAGGAGGACCACAGTTCAGATCCCCCATTGTGAAACTTGGGTGGATTCCCAGAGCTGGCCAACCAGTTTAACTTCAGTCTCCAGGCCTGTCTGAAGAAATAACCACTCTTCTCTGGCCTCCATGTGAATATGTACACACAAAGAACCAAATACTTTTAGATTTTTAAAAATAACACAATTGCTTTATTTAATGATTTTACCATCTGGGCAGCCTAAACCAGTAGCTTGCTTCTGATTTAACTAGTTCTAAGAGCATCCATCTTTTTAAGTACTCTCCAAAATGGGCTACAATCTACTCAACAGGAATAACCCATCTTCATGAAAACCAGTTTTTTTTTTTTTTTTTTTTTTTCGAGACAGGGTTTCTCTGTGTAGCCCTGGCTAACCTGGAACTCACTTTGTAGACCAGGCTGGCCTTGAAATCAGAAATCCGCCTGCCTCTGCCTCCCAAGTGCTGGGATTACAGTTTGAATTCTTGTCTCTAGGCCAAAGGACCACACATTACAGAGCAGGTAGGCAGCAAAGGCCTGTGGATTCTAACATGATGGGCATAATAGGAATGAGGTCTGCAAACAGTGTGTTTATGTGGAATTTGTTCTTCTCCAAAAGTCAGACTTCACAGTGCTTGTTGCTGTCTTGGCAAAAAACTGGCCAGATGTGCATCTTTGCGGTACTGCAGATGAACCCCAGGGTCTTAGGTTTAAGCCAGTGCAACACCACAGAGCTTATATTGGATCCCAGCCCTGTATCTGTTTATTTTTACCACTTCTAACATTCCAGCAGCTATTGTGAGTCACCTCTCCCTTTCATTTGTCTTCACTGATGTCACTGTCACTGCTGCTTTCTCCATCGCTACTGTTGAGTACAGTGAGGTTACCCAGGGCTTCTCTGTAAAGAAGAGAAATGATAGCACACTTCAGCTCACAGGGTCAGGGTGTTTGGCATCTTTGATTATACACAGTCATAGCAGTTTTCAAAGCAGAAAAAGGATCCCCCAAACTGCACTGAACTATTATGAGAACAAAAAGTTCCAACAACCAAATGTTTATGATGAAGCCTTTAACAGAGGAAACAGCCATTACATCACCAAACCCTTTGTAAGGGAAGCAGGAGAGAACTCTATAAGCACCAGAAGAGGACATAGACTTACTTTTGTTCTGGGTCAACTGTGAAATCCATCATTACTCTTTGGGCAAGGCTCTCACCAATAGGCAAACTGAAGGCACTTGCCAGCTTTACAACCTCAATGGCCAGAGCAGTGCTACCGGATGCTTTTGCTGTGTCCATAAATTCCTCCAGCAATTCATTTCTGTGTAAAAGAAAGCAAAACTGAACAGTCCTCAATTCACATTTTTTTCTACTACAGACTGCATATCCAAGTGTCTTCATGTACGTAGGTGTACCATATGTGTGCAATGCCCATAGAGGCCAGTGTCAACCCCCTGGAATTGGAGTTAGAAATGGTTGTGAGCCTCCATGTGGGTGCTGAGAACTAAACCTTAGGAAAAGCAGCAAAGTGAGCAAACTTAATTTAACTTTTAGTCAAATATTTATAGGCAAGTTTCAGAATATATTAAATTCTCATTCACTTTGGACAAAAGATAGAGGATAATATTCTTATTTATTTATTTATTTATTTATTTAATGTAAGTACACTGTAGTTGTCTTTAGATACTCCAGAAGAGGGCATCAGATCTTGTTATGGATGGTTGTGAGCCACCATGTGGTTGCTGGGATTTGAACTCTGCACCTTTGGAAGAGCAGTCGGGTGCTCTTACCCACTGAGCCATCTCACCAGCCCCGAGGATAATATTCTATATACCACCCCTGCCCCTTCACAAAATGATCACTAAACAGAGAAAAGGCCTGCTTAGAATGCCCTGAATGGTAGGAGAGACACTGCTTGCCTGCCCAACCCAAGGGGTTTATGCATGTGAAGAAATTCCAACCATGTACCAGAGAGTCAAAGCCTGTGTGACTAACTCAAGCTTGTACCAGCTGAGGCCCCAGACTCTCAACTTACCTGGGAATCTTATTATGCTTTTTGAAGAGTTCCAACATTTTCCTGTGGAAGAGAACAGATGACTGCTGACAGAAAACAAGTGGCAGCTAAACAAAGCACGCTATCCTTTTCTCAGGTTCAGAAGCTACATTACATACAAGTCAACAATTTAAACTTTCTGAATTCCTGTGGGCTCCACTAGCTCCCAATCTGGGTGCACAAATTCAACAGATAAATCTGAGATGTGGCCAATTTAAAAGTGCTAGTTATATCCCCCACAGAGGGAATCTACCCTCCACTGCAGATTAGAAGAGGTAGTGGCCTGGGCTTAGCCTAATCCCCGCTTAAAGTCTGCTCTAAATCTCCATTACGAAGAATAGGCTCAGATTAAGGCAACAGTCTCATGTATGTGGATGCCAACAGCCTGCCACATGCAAGACAGAGGCAACACACATACATTCAGCTCCCATGACACAGCTGAGGTCCGTACCCCTGCGCCAATCATCACAGCCTGCTTCATAGTGTGTGCAACCTGCCTGACCATGAAAAATGCCTTGTTTTTTTGTTTTTGTTTTGTGAAAAAAAAGGTGCTAACAGGTCCCGTTTAAGTGAGCTACAAGCCAGACAAGTTTGAAACATCTTTTCTGGAGAATCAGCAGGCGTATTTGGCAATGAATAGTCATTATATACATGTACCCCCACCCCCACACACGGAGGGAGGGAGGGAGGGAGGGAGAATTTTGATGTCTCTAATTTTGGAAAAATGAATAAGCCTAAGGTCTCCACTTAGAAGACTAGATTTAGTATATTAGTGAAGTGCTGGAAAAACACACAGTAGAATAGTGGCACATGCCAAAGATAGTCTTGTTTCTGAAAATACCAATTGCCAGAAGTCTAAGGTCCTCAGGCTACATTGTGGGTCAGGGATGGGGATGAGGAGCACTTGCAGTCGACTTATGCAGAACTGCCAGAGCATTTTCAAAGGTGTGCTTCTCTCGGCACTCAGAACCACAAGGGCAGGAATGAGGCTGAGTTTCTTGCCCAATATGACGCAGAAAGCCAGAAGGTATGGAATAAAGAGAACTCTCAGTTCACCTGAGTACTCCTTTTTTCAAGTACATCACACATACTGTGATGCCTTAGCAAGTTTCTTGTTTAACTGGTATTTGCAAGTGTCCACTAAAACCTCATGTATATTCAGGTTTGTAGAGAATATTCACCTACCAACCCAAGTAAATGTTTCAGCTCTAAGAATTACTGTTAAAATGTACACTTAGAAACATATACTCACCAGGCTTCCTGGGTTCTGCCACCTCTTAAAAAAAGGACAGCTATATATTGTAATGGGTTGGCTGGCCAATCAAAAGCAGGCTGCCGGGCAGCCTGGTTTTCATATGTGGATTTGATATCAGCAGCACAGTCAGCATATGCAACCTGAAGCTGAGAGGGTCTAAGAGTCAGCATAATTGTTTCGTTGGTCTGACAAGAATTTAAAATCAAGAACTATTACATGCACATCAAACAAGTAATAGAGTAAAAAGAAGCCTTGACCTGTCTTGGGATAGTGCAATTTAACTACATGTGTGAAATCTACCATGAATTTCCTTTAAAAGGTTTCAATTTATTGATCGACTGTGTATATATGTGTGCACACAAGTATGCCAGAGCCCAGAGGACAACTTGTGGGAATTGGTTCTCTCCTTCCAGGTAGGACACAGGAAAAAAACTTAGGTCATCATACTTGGCAGAAAGCACCTTTATCCACTGACACTTCTTTCCAGGTGGTGGTGGTGGTAATAATAAAAATTCTAATAAATAAAAAAGGGAATCTTATTTTATATGTATGGGTATTTTGCCTGCATGTGCACATGTGTGCCTGATGTCTGCAGAGGCCAGTTTCCTTGGAAGTGGAGGCACAGACATGGGTGCTGGGAATCTAACCAGGATCCTTTGGAAGAACAAGTTGCCCTTAACTACTGAGCCACCTCTCCAACTCATATTTTTCTTTTTTTTAATTATGTGTGTGTGGGGAGTGCCCGATGTGAGTACTGGGAACTGACTCCTGATCCTCTAGAAGAACAGCAAGTGCTGTCCTAGGAGTACTCTCTCCACCTCATGAAATAATTAAGTAACCTGGCATTCATTGTCACAACTCTTCCTGGTACCCACTTCAGACTAGAGGAATGAGGTTAACACTAAGAGTGGTATTCTGCTAATGGTAATACTTGTTTAACCAAAACACAACTGTCAGTGGAACATCCTGCAAGGACCTTTAGAAGATAGATGCATTAGCAAATACATAGGTCAGCAGTACTCCTCTCATCATGATGACGGACCTTGAGCTTCAAGCCAGCCTTACCTCTGGTGGGTGTTTATCCCTGGCCATGAGCATCAATACTTCTTCTCTTAGGGCATCTCGGAAAGCATGACTGTATTCTTTACTATCTTAAAGCAAAAGAAAATGACAGTGATATCCCAAATGCGAAACATCTGGTGAGCTTTTATCCATTACTGACTTTTATCTTTGGTGGGGTTAAAATTAGAATTATTTATTAGAATTAAAGAAAACCTTAATTCTACTACTCTGGGAAGCTGAGGCTGGTCTACAAAATGAGTACCAGGATTATCAGAGCTATACAGTGAGATATGTTGCCAAATGACAATCAGAAATGTTTGTAGTCAACGTATAACACAGCCTGTGTAAGATATTTGGGTAAGACACAGAGCTGGATTTTGGTACTAATTTCTCGGGCATTAATATCAGAAAGATCTTACTTTCCACAAATGTACTTCACTCACCCAATATAACATGAGCCATGGCCTTCAAGTTTGACCTTAACAAATGTGTTAACCTCTGTTAAGAATGGAGGTTTTCAGTCTTAAAAATGTACATGTGTTAATTACCAGTCACTGCACAAAACTGTCACCAACCTTTCCAAATCTGAGGGACCATTTCTAGCCTATTGGCCACATCCAGTGCTTGAAGAAGACCGATGAATATTTGGGAGTGGGGAAGGAACACCTGGTGGAGAAATAAAAACATGATTTTATAGCATCCATCAGAAAAGGCATTCTCACAAATTCATCTACAAAGGCAAAAGATGAGTAATGAAGTTCCTTACTGAAGGTATTAGGTCCTTATACCACTTCAAGGTGACATCAATTTGTTCCAGTGAACAAATCAAACTGAAAAACTTCGAACTGTGAAAAGAAAAAGTGTGTTTAAAGTTTGTGTGTAACAATAAGGTATGATTAGTGAAATGCCAGTAGAATTATTAATGTATTAAATCTAAATTTTTTAAAGTTTACAACTTTAGGTCAGTGAGATGGGCAAAGGTACTTTATCACATAAGCCTGGCAACCCAACTATCATCCCTGGACCACATATAATAAAGGCAGGAGAGAACTCACTCACAAAGTTGTCCTTACAGCCACCCTCCCCCCAATTGCTGTGGCATGTGCACACAAAATAAGAAAATATAATTTCAAGTCAGAACAGTCAATGATCGACCAAGGAAGTGATAACTACTAAATTTCCCAGCTGAGGGACTATTTGGGCTGCCTGCTTACTACTTATTCTCAGATCCTAGAAAGCAGTCACCTCAAATAACATTTCTATTCAAAGGACTCAGTGGGGAAGCAAGGACCTGGACACACAACAACAATCCTCACACATAAAGGCATAAAGTGTAACACAATAAAATCTCTATTTACATATAAGAGAGTAGGCATAATATCACTGCTACTGTTCAATTTTTTTGTTTGTATATATGTACACAGGTGTGTCTGCCTATATAAATGCACATAGGAGAGGGATTTGCGTTTCAGATGTTGTCTTCAACTGCCTCTCCAAAACCTCACTGAACCTGAAGTTCCACTGCTGTGTCCACCCTGAATGGTTACTGACCCCTGGGATCTATGTCCAGCTCGAACAATGTGTTCAGAGGTCCAAGGAGGGGATGGGGGTTGGTGACAGTGTAAGGGAAGCACATGCTTACACACCTGGTGGACGAAACAAGCTCCAACAACTTTACACATACATAAATATTTAAATGCATATATTCATACACATTCACACACTGGGTGGATGGAGTCAGGCTCCAACCTCTTTACATACATACATACATACATGCATACATACATAGAACACACACATATGTATGTGTGGCTGGAGCAAGATTCAACAAGCAAGCTTGAACAAACTTCATATATATATATATATATATACACACATATACATATTTAGATAGAGAAAACTCCAATGAACTGATCCCAACAACTTTTTTTATCTTAACCTTTTTTATACCACTTAAGACAAAGTTCTATAAGAAGAACCTCAGAGTCACAAGTTACACCGTCTCTTAAAAAATCTAAAAATTACCACAAAAACATTCCTCAAAACAGAATTAAAGCCTGGCAGTGGTGGCGCACACCTTTAATCCCAGTTCTCGGGAGGCAGAGGCAGGCAGATTTCTGAGTTCAAGGCCAGTCTGGCCTAAAAAGTGAGTTCCAGGACAGCCAGGGCTACACAGAGAAACCCTGTCTCTAAAATAAAACCAAGCCAAAAAAAAAAAAAAAAATCACTACACAAAAGGAAATTACAATAGGATTACATATTATTCTTTTGAAATTCATACTTAACTAATATTCCCCATTTTTCTTTCCACAAGTTCACCATAACCCCAAAGCAATAATTCTTTTGTTACTAAAGTTTAAGCAATCCAGTTTGTAGCAGCAAGTGCTTTCCTATGCTTAGCTGACAAAAATTTGTACTTAGCATGATGTCTTGTTCAGATAAACTAGCTAATCATCATTATTTATCCTTTAATTCATAATAGACTTACTCTTTATCCATAATCCTGTTTTTTCATAGTGCACACTGAAACTATGGCCATATCCCTAGATCACGAAATCCTAGAACTCAGACCCAACCTACAATGTTTACTTTTCTTTGATAATGACCTTGTCCCAAGCCTATTTTTCTTTTCCAAGTAAATTATATGCTTATAATGCATGAAAACTCACTGTATTCATTTTCTAACCGATGTATTCCCCAGTATTTTACAAATGAGGTCACACATTCCACTCATAGTTCTAACTTTATTATACCTTTCTGGCAAAACAACTTAATCCATCTCCTTAAACTTTCTATCAATTACCCTAACTTCCTAAAACTAAATCAAATCAGGAAGCCTGTAAAATCATTAGTTCATTTAAACAATATTATTTTTGGAAATTTCATCTTCATATTGATCTGCAGGAAAGTAGCCTGACAGAATGGGCTGTCTCCCAAGAGGCAATCACACCATGCTAGATGTATGTGATGGTTTGTATATTCTTGGACCAGGGAGTGGCACCATTTGGAGGTGTGACCTGGTTGGAGTAGGTGTGTCACTTAAGACCCTCACCCTAGTTGCCTGGGAGTCAGTCTTTCACTAGCAGCCTTTGGATGAAGATGTAGAACTCTCAGCTCTGCATGCACCATGCCTGCCTGGATACTGCCATGCTCCCATCTTGATAATAATGGACTGAACCTCTGAACCTGTAAGCCAGGCCCAATTAAATGTTGTTTTTATTAGATTTGCCTTGGTCATGGTGTCTGTTCACAGCAGTAAAACCTTAACTAAGACAATGTTTGAGGAATATAGCAATGACAAGCATGAGAAGGCGTGGCAGCAGCAAGAAGTAATCTGTAGATAAAGGCTGAGGTACAGCCATTGCAGCTGTGTAAGATGGTGGGCTCTCTCTAGGAAGCTCACTCGCCCACTGTAGGTCCCTCTGCATGCTATCCGCCATTGAGCCTTGCTCCATCTTCTGTATGTATGCATGTATGTATAAAGTTGTTGGAGCTTGCTTTAACCACCAAGTGTGTGAGCATGTACCTGTTTTACATTATCACCAGCCCCACATCCCCTCCTTGGATTGCTGAACATTGTTGGAGCTGGTCTTCAATGGATCTGCCTTTATCTACTTCCTGCTTCATCATGGAGTTACAAACACATACCACCAGTGAGGGCTGGGAACCCAAACCTAAGAACGTATGTTCGCCGGGGGGTGATGGAGCAAGCCTTTAATCCCAGCACTTGAGCTGGAGAGATGGCTCAGTGATTAAGAGCGTGGACTGCTCCTCTGAAGGTCCCGAGTTCAAACCACATGGTGGCTCACAACCAACCACCCGTAACGCCCTCTTCTTCAGTTGGAAGACAGTTACAGTATACTTACATATAATAAGTAATCCCAGCACTTGGGAGGCAGAGGCAGGCAGATTTCTGAGTTC
>NC_034591.1:89828246-89830270 GCF_900095145.1 Mus pahari
CTATACAGAGAAACCCTGTCTAAAAAACAAACAACACAACAACAAAAACAACAAAAACAAAAAACAAACGCATATGCTCCCACTTTACCCATGGAGCCATTTCCTCAGCCCCATTGCTTTTATCAAGTGTTCAATTACAAGTACTATGAAATAATGGTCCCATCACCTAAAACTAGAGCTAAGATATACAGTCTTTAAGATCCCCTGCTGAATCTAGCAATTAAACTGAAAGGAGGGAGCTAGAAAGATGGCTCAAAAGACTTAAGAACCCTTGGTCCAAAACCATGAGGACTAGAGTTTGGATCCCAGCAACTATTTAACAAACCAGGCGTTCCTACCAAGTGTTTATTGGCAACTCCAAAGCAGGGCAGAGATAGGCTCGCTGGGGTTCCAGACTAGCTGAGACACAAGCCCCAGCTTCAGGAATAGATCCTGCCTTACAGGGACAGGTAGAGACTGACTGAGAAGAATTCCTGGTACTCTTCTGGTTTTCAAATGCTTGCACAGGTGTGTACATACACACACACACAGACACGCACACATATGATAAATCTTTTAAAATATTAAGTAACATACTTACTAATACAGTTTACGTTGAAGATCATCTCCGATAAGTTTCCGGTTGTACCCCGTGTTTAAAAGTCTGTGTACTTGGTAAGCAAGCTCTAAATCTCTGAGAGATGAACACTGAAAATTTGCAAACAGTATTAGTCAGACATTCAGGGTAAAAAAAAAAGTTATTTTTTTGTATAAATACTTAGCACTAGATTCAATTTATTGATAGCAAAAAAAAAAAAAAAAATTGAGAAGGAATTGGGTAAAAATAAACCCTAGGTTTATGAAATTCAAGACAAAGTTTTATATTAGCAGTTCTACCACTGTACTATCAAAATCACCACGAGACAGCTTCAAGTACCAGCACTGAAATGCCACCGATCACCTCTCCTGCAAAATACAGCAAAGAGGCTGCGTCTGCGTGGCCACCTCAGAGGAAAAGCCTAGAGGACAGACACCAACTGGACTGCCACACAATTAACAGGATGTTCTCTACACATCCTGAAAACATGAAATTTCTCCTGTGATGATAAAATGAAAACAAACATAACAATCTATCTCCATCACGTTACAAAGCTAATGAGAAAAATATTCTGAAAACTTAATCAAAACAGGCATTAAAAAAGGTAACACTGTTTGTTATTACACTGAGATAGGATATAGATTGTAGAGAAAACAGGAGAGTAGAAGCAAAAACAGGAACAGAGGAGACACACAGAAGCCCACAGTTACAGACAAAACAAACAGAGAGGAAACCTTAGAGCAGGGATAACAAAGAAATACAGTGGTACTCACCACACCCATGGCCAACTGAAAAAATTTATCTGAAAACCAAAGTTCACAAGAGGTTTTGTTGGTGTGGATGTAACATTATTTTCCCATCAATAACATTAATACGTTATAGATACCCTTGGCTCTTTCAGAATGTTCAATCCAAATATTGTTACTCAGTTAAATAAACATAGCTCAAAACATAAGGCCTCTAATACAATTCACGAGCTGGGGGAAAGCACAAGCAACTTCTGTACCTACCATCATCAAGGTCCTGTGGAGAAAATGTTCTTCCCTCTAATTCATTCATGATATCATAGATGATGAGGGATGGCATTTTCATAGAGCTAAACCCTGCAAAAAAGCAAGGCAAATGGGTTTTTATCAGGAGTCCACTACTGTAAGGACTACCAACTTTAGAGACTGAAGTTATAAACACCTCTGATCTGTTGCCTCCATCTTTAGCCTAAGACCTGGCAGAAAGCTGGGCAGTTACAAAGCCTTGCTATGCCCAAAGCCCATCCATCCACTATCTTTGGGCTCCATTTAGACTTTACCCTTACCATCTCTCTCTTTTTTTTTTTTTTTTTAAAGATTTATTTATTTATTATATGTATGTATACTGTAGCTGTCTTCAGACACTCCAGAAGAGGGCGTCAGATCTTGTTACGGATGGTTGTGAGCCACCATGTGGTTGC
>NC_034591.1:89831195-89880282 GCF_900095145.1 Mus pahari
AGAAACTTTATTATAGGGTTGCAGCAATAGGAAAGTTAAGAACCACTGACTTAAACCATCTTTTTGCCCCTCAAAATTCTTTTTTTTTTTTTTTTTTTTTTTGGGGGGGGGGTGTTTCGAGACAGGTTTTCTGTGTAGCCCTGGCTGTCCTGGAACTCACTTTGTAGTCCAGGCTGGCCTCGAACTCAGAAACCCGACTGCCTCTGCCTCCCGAGTGCTGGGATTAAAGGCGTGTGCCACCATGCCTGGCTAAAATTCTATTTTTATATGTAGAAAAAAAAAATGTGTACAAAAATCATTCAAAGATGAGTCTTAGAATATAATGTAAGCCTGGCGTGGTGGTGCATGCCTTTAATCCCAGCACTGGGGAGGCAGAGGCAGGTGGATTTCTGAGTTCAAGGCCAGCCTGATCTACAAAGTAAGTTCCAGGATAGCCAAGGCTGCTATACAAAGAGATCCTGTCTCAAACCACCACCCCAAAACAAACAAACAAACAAAACAATATCATATAAGACCTAGCACTCTAAAACTGCTAGAGAGAAACCACCAAAGGGACAACACTTCAAAACAGTGGTACAGGCAAGACTCTCTAAAAGTCCCAACACTAAGGTAGGAGTACCATGGATCAGAGGTTTACCTGAGCTGCTTCTGGGATTCCCTAGTCCCTTCCTCCCATCTCACAGTGGAACATGGGATTAGATGCCCACTACCTAGTCTGGCTTTACATTGGTTCTGGAATTCAATTTAAGTTCTCAAGGTTTACAAGGCAAGTACTTAGCCCATTGAACTATCAGCCTTTTTGAAACAGGGTCTGTCTTGGTGCTTTGATAAAATGCAATGACAAGAGCAACTGAAGGAAAAAAAGGGCTAGGCTGGATTGCCCCAAGGGGAAGGATCTACCTGTTTCTGGTAGGACTGTAAGTGTGTACCTGTGTTCTGGAGGTCAAAGTCTATAGTTTTTAGATTGTGTAAAAAGCATTTTAAAGACTGACCTATCTTCCTAGTTCCCCTCTATCCCCTTTTCTGAGACTCATATATCATTTGCTAGCCTGGAAAACATCTAACATGCTTGCTCTGACTTCTCAAATTCTGTGGTTATAGACAGGTGCCACCAGGTCTGAAATTCATGATAGAGATCTTTTTAAGATCAACAGTTAAGTCCCATTTGTAGGAAAACAGAATGAGAGATAATCATATTAAGTACAGCTATGCTACACTCACACAAATATTACATTTCTCTTTCAAATAATATCTAAATTACACAGGTGCTTATGTTCATATATGAGATATGAGAGGAGAAGAGGAATCACTAAGGAAGATGATTGGCAAGAGTGTAGATGGCAGATTAAGAAAGGGCACATCGTGGGGCACTAGATGGCTCGGTGTCACACAAGGGAACTGCTGCCAAGCCTGATGATGGAGTTTGATTCTTAGAACCCACAAAGGAAAGCATATGACTTGTAAGGCTTAATGTCAAGATTTTAAAAATAATATAAACTATGTAATTACTTATGGCTACTAAGCGATTATACTGAGTAGCACACAGTTCTAAAGACCAAAAGAAACCCTTAATTACAACCCACCTTGCCTATTCTTTTTTGTAGTGCAAGAATGATATAGTACACTTGACATGCCCTCTCCAAGTTTGTATTTTAAATTGCAATCAAGGGTTCCACTAGTCACACAACGTCTCCAACCTCGCTTCTGCCTCCTAAGTGCTGGTGCAGGATTACAGGCATGGAACCATGCAGGGTTGAATTCTATTTTTAAATTATTATCTGTTTTCATTTCATGTGCATGGGTTTTTGTCTTCTTGTATGCTTATGCATGTCTAGGGCCCCTGGAGGCCAGAAGCAGCTTTAGATCCACTGTAACTTGAGTTATAGATGATTTTAAACCATCATGTGGGTGCTGGGAATTGAACCTGGGTCTTGTGGAAGAGCAGTCACTGTTCTTAACCCCTGAGCCATCTTTCCTGCCTCTGAACTCTACTTCTTTTTTCTTCCTGAAAACATGGTTTATGTAGCCCAGACTGCCCTGTAACTCCCTCTGTAGACCAGGCCACCCTTGAACTCAGAAATCCACCTGCCTCCCCATCCTGAGTGTTCGGATTAAATAAAGGTACTCACCACCACGCCCAGTGAATTCTCTGTTCTTAATTCATATAGAGAGCAGATACTTTAACAATTACAATAACTCAACAGAGATGGTCGATTTACATACAAATCAAGATAAGGTAAGGTTTTACATACCTCTTGGATAAAAGAGGTGAATAATATGATGGTATGTTGCAAGTGAGGGTTCTCAAATTCCCAGGTAGATGAAGGAGGAAAACAAAAACAAAACAGTAAAAACACAGCTATCCAAAATAAAACTGAAACACAATATTACCCTTTCTATTCCTTATCTCATGAAAAGGTGATGTCACCCTAAAGACAGCAGTCCTTTGTCATATTCATACAATCAGGGAGAGGAGCAAAGCACCATGAAGTCAATCAATGCCCACCTAATCGTCAATTAATTACTGAAATATCTACAACATGTCAGCACATAATTCGGGTTAGAGTATCTAGTCATGCTAGAAAATGTCATGGGATTTAAAGCTGGCTAACAAAGCAATCAGTTTCCATCAAAATCAAGAGCTACAGAAAAAAATGTCTCTCAAATGTTAAAGTAACCTTGTACTTCCTGTACAGAACACTGTGTAAGGCACTCCCATCCCTGCAGACAGTGTCCACTTGGTATCCATGGGGATATAGACTGAGAACCCCACTGATGCCTGGCTACTATATGCTCAAGTCCTCATATGATATGGTGACGTATTTGCATATAACCCACGCATACCCTAATGTGTACTTGAAAGCATTTCTAGACCACCAGTAACATCTGATATGCTGTAAAAGCTAGGCAAATACTTCTTGTATTATTTAGGAATGAATGACCAAAAACTGTTTACAATTATTTTTTTCCTGCCATTTTTATCTGGGGTTGAATTCTAAGATAGATACAACAGATACAAAGGGCCAACTGCACCTGAAGTTACGGCTGCAGTAAGAAAACCCTAACAGAATGATTTGATGTAAGGAAGGATGAAGACACGTCCTGCTTTTGTGGCTGAGCCCAGCGGCCACCTCAGCACCTTGTCTTCAGTGTGGATTCCTTACCTATTCCAATATGTTTCATTTCACGTAGTGTCTGTAAGGCCGGTATCCTTCCAAGTGAGTAAAACTTCCGGAGACCTTTCAATATTGTATTAAAAGTCCGCAGGTTTGGCTTCACTTTCTGTGCAACCATATGTTTCAGTAGATCCTAGGTGAATCCAAAACAGGAAACATTATTTTACTCTAAGGTAATTTGCCAAAATTGTTGAGAAAACTTTATTCTGTGGCTACATGTAAAACAAATTAACACCCATACTCCCAATTAAAAACTATTTGCTTTAATAAGTAAACAGCCCAGCCCACACCTTTAATCCAGCACCTGAGAGTCAGAAACAAAAGATCTCTGTGAGTTCAAAGCAAGTATGGCTTATATAGCAAGTTCCAGGCTAGTAAGGTCTTTTCTTAAAGAAAATCAGAAAAACCAAAAACCATGACTAAGCACTGCCTTGCACGGGAAGCGTTCCCACCCTCTAGGAAAGCCTAACACTGTTACGGGGCTGACATCCTATCATCCACGCAAGGAATCATGGTGTCCATCTGCCATCTTCCACCTAACTGAGATAAATAAAATAAAATAACCTAAGAACTATGGGACTAAAACGTTCTACTTTTAACTTTCGCCCAAAATCCTTTCTGATGTTTTCAATTTGTCATCTCTGGCCAGAACTTTAATACGTACGTCACCTTTGTGACCTACAACAAAAACAATCACAGTGAACCGTTGCAGCTCTTCCTGAATTCTTGCTATATGGTGACTGATGATCAGTGCTTTCTTTTCTCCTGGTAGATAGGTACTGAGTAGTTGTTCCATGAGAGTAATGACGGCCACAGAAATGCTAAATTAATCTTTATTAGTAAGGTAGCTACAAGATAAAGAAGCTGGTTGCTTACCAGTATACCATTCCATTTTTCCTCAAATTTCTCATTGAGTATGAGTGTTTTTGCTTCAATCAATGCATTAAAGGTATATACATCAGCTGTAAAGGAAATGTAACAAAACTTGAGGTTGAAAATTCACCTCATAAAAGCTGAAATTGAAATAATGGTCAGTCTTGGTGTCTTAGCTAATCTCAGAAAGGCCATAGAACTAGTTCTCCACTCCCATTTAATTATGAGCACAAGATGACAAACAAAAACACCCCCAAGCCTCAAAACAACTGGTGCAAAATCCAGAGATCTCACGGAATCTTGTTAAGAGCAGTAGTTCCCAATCTGTGTAGGTTCACATATCAGATATTACATTACAGTCCAAAACAGTAGCAAAATTGCAGATATGAAGTAGCAACGAAAATACTTTTATAGATTGCAGATCACCACAACATAAGAAATGTTATCAAAGGGTTGCAGCATCAGGAAGGTGGAGAACCACTGTGTTAAAGGAAGACAGAAGTGTGAGGGGTCCTTAAACTCACCACTAAGTCTGTTATTTAATAACTCTGTGTACAAGTTCAACGCCTGTGCATAAGCTCGGTGCTGGAGAGGAAAAAGCGAACATCATCAAAGTCTCCCCAACCAGGAACGTGAGCACACAACACAGAAGGCTCCTACTCTTGGGAAGCTTGTATCCCAGGGTAGTGGGCTTCTTCCAGGAGGCACTGGCAATGCCTAGAGACAGTTTCAGTTGTCACAACTGAGAATGAGGCAGAAACAAGTCGCTCACCATCTAATGGGTAGAAATGGGGAAGACAATACACCTGGACATCTTCCAACACACCCTGGAAAGCTTCCAACAAGCCCTCTGCTCTAAAATGTTAGTCTAAGTGGGGAAGCTCAGCTCAGTCTTTAAGACAACTTGGTGCTCAACCAAAAGGACTAGAGTTCTCATTTCCTGTAGGAACTCTGACTCCAAAAAACCCAACCCCCCCTCACCCACCCACACGCTTACATAAACTTAGTCAGATGCATAAATACATAAAACTCACAAAACTTAATGAAGTTTAATGTTCATCCCTATTCAAAAATCTGAAATGCTGCTAAATTCAAAAAATTTTGAGGACTGATAAAAAGACATAATTAGGATCTCATTTAACAGGTTGTAGAGAACATAGTATTACATAAAATGACCACTAAGTATTGTAGTGTATGCCCAGACAATTTCAGAGACCCTGTCTGAAAAGAAGAATTTTTTTTGCCAGGCATTGTGTAACACCTGCAGTGAGACAGGGGGATTTTCGAGAGTTTAAGCCTTGTCTGCTGGTCCAGCCATTTAAGGTTATACAGAGAGCCTGTCTCAAAAAAAATTAACCTTTTCATGTTATGCTTATTGAAAAAAATGTATGAAGCAAATAGAAATCTTGCTTAACACTGACCCCCAAAATACCCAATTCTGCATATATTCATGATCCCAGGCATCTTCTAGCCCTTTTAGTATAGGGGTAGAAAAGAATGAACTCAATGGACCTTCAAGATACAAATAAACAAAGAAAGGCACCTTCACCATCCCTCGGATCATTGTGCAGTAGGAGCGTGCATTCTTCTCTGGCATTAAAGTGAAGATCCTCTCAGCATTGTTTTGTGCTCTAGAAACATCAAAGGAAACATCAACTGGAGGCACAGAGAAAACTAGTGCCGAGTGTCACCACTTTCTGGAAATGTTTTGGGCAATGTACATAACTGTTCTATGACTCAGTGTAACAGGCTATCACTTCGAAATTGGTTAAAGATCCTAAGTTGTCATAGATGTCAGGGCCCTGACCAGGAATGACGAGGAAGTGGTTATTAACATCTAAGAAATACCCAGGTCAAATACGAAGAACAAGATACGCAGCAGAGGCTGCTTCTCTGCCCCATCGAAAACAAAATTCCACAAGGTAACCTCGATCCTGAGTCTTGCATATTCTAGCATGAGCAGTTTTGCCTCTTTACTAGAGGGTAAAAAAATGGTACCTACCTTGTATAAATGTTTCTGTATACTGAAGACCCCATGATATAAGCTAAGATCTTACTACAAAGTCCACGTGTGTGCATCTGTTTGAGTGTGTGCTAGTGCCCATGGAGGTCACATCTCCCAGAGCTGGAATTACATACAAGATGCTGGGAACAGAACTTGGAACCTCTGTGAGAATAGGAAATTCTCTTAACTACTGAGCCCTCTCTCTAAACTAGAATTTCTCGTATTAATGGTAGCCTTTCTTCTCTATATATCCAATCAAATCAAATCTTTAAGAATTAGTTAGGGATTTACATCTCAAGGTAGCACTACTAATTAAACTATACACAGATGAAAAACAACACAAAGTACAACCAGGCCAAAACCTAAATGGATTTCTGTATGCTGGCAGGAGGTAACAATCTTATAAAACATAGTCTTAGCCACAAGTGATGCAGCACACAACTTAGACCAGTCCCTGGGAGCAGAGGTAGGAACGGCCCGCGTTTGAGGCTGGCCTGGGCTATATAAGTGGAATCTTAAAGAAGTAACCGAGAAACCAGGTATAGTGGCACACACTACTAATCCCAGCACTCAGGAGTCACAAGGATCTCTGGGTTTGTTGGTAACCTCTTCTACATAGTGAGCTCCAGGACAACCAAGACTACAGAGTCTCTATACCATGAAACAAAACAAAAAAGGCAAAAGGTATAAAATATAAATATACAAAGACAGATTGTGGAATACATCTGTAAAATGAACAAAATAAGTCTCTATTTTAGAACATTTTATGGGATTGCAACTCCAGAGGACAATGTAGCATATTTTTCATGTACTGTAAAATTCCCATAACACAAGGCTTCCATGTTTAACATACTTCCAAGGACCGGACTCTATCTTGGATGTTTGATCATTTTCCTCTGTAGCTTCCTCCTAGAACAGATGAAATAAAAGGTAAGACAATGCTTCCTTGCAAGCTACTTAAAAAAAAAAAAATCATTAAAAAACAAACAAACAAAAAAAAACCTTAAATGTCAGATCATCAAAAGGCAAAGGAAACCCCCAATGTTCACACCCACAGTGAATTCCTATAGTGTGAAAATTAGTGCACACTGAGGACGTTAGATTTGTCACCTTTGTTTTATCTCCAGATGATCACACATTTAAAATCTGACCAGGCTGGCCTCAAACTCAGAGACCTGCCCCTCTGCCTCTGTGCTGGGATTAAAGGTATGCCAGCATAATCAGCAGTGAGTAGCTAGGCCTAAGAAGGAGCCTACAAGCCAGCTACTTGGGAGGCCAAGGCATGTGGAATTAATTGAATTTAAAGCTAGTCTAAGCTAGATCTTTATTTCAAAAACCAAACCAACCAGCCAAACAAAAGAACAGGGTTGGGCATGGTGACGCACCTTTAATCCCAGCACTTGGATGGCAGAGGCAGGCAAATCTCAGTGAGTCTCAAGTCAGCCTGGTCTACAGAGTAAATGCCAGGACAGCCAGGGCACAGAGAAACTTTGTTTCATAAAACAAAACAATCAACAACAAAAAATTTCCAAAACAAAAAACCATCCACAAAAGTGGGGGAAGTAGAGACAGTTTCACAATTCAGTACTTGCCTACCATATGGAGGGCCTAGGTTCACCTCCCCCCAAAGTATGTGGAACATAAGCACACCGAAGTTCTACTCAGCTATAAAGTTGACAATTATGTCATTTCTAAGAAAACCCGGTGGAACTAGAGATTATCTATAGATTAAAAAATCAGATGTTGCTTGCTTTTTCTCACCTGTACAATCTCCTAAAACATATACATCCTAAAGACAAAGTAGAAAGGGATAAAGTGGGAGGATGAAAAAGACCACTAGAGAAAGGAGAAGGGAGTATGATAAAAATACATTACATATAGGTATGAAATTGTCACAACAAAACACACTATTTTGTATAATACACATTGATTAAAAGTGACTAGAAAACAAGTTCATGTGTCCCTATCATGTTTACAGAAGGCTACTACTGGGCTGGTGAGATGGCTCAGTGGGTAAGAGCACCCGACTGCTCTTCCGAAGGTCCTGAGTTCAAATCCCAGCAACCACATGGTGGCTCACAACCATCCGCAATGAGACATGACTCCCTCTTCTGGTGTGTCTGAAGACAGCTACAGTATACTTACATATAATAAATAAATAAATCTTTAAAAACAACAACAAAAAAAGGCTACCACTGAGCCACCTCAGTATAGAACTTTTTAGTACTATGATACGACACAAAACCCTAACCCACTGAGAAAATACTATTTTAGAAACAAAAAAGCCAAGTTTTTAATTTTTTTTTACCAAGTTTTCCAAATGTTCAGTTTGTTGAAAAGGATAGTCAGCTGGGGGCTCTTGGTCACCATAGTAACACAATAAATCCAAAAGACTATTAGTTGTTTCAAGAGACACTGTGGTTCCTATGGTTAGGAGAAAACAAACAAACAAAAAAACAAAGAAATGTTTCAAACACCCAAAGCCTCTTGAATGAAACACCTCACTTTTTTCTATTGATGGTGGCTTATTTGGCTCCATACTTAATCCCTACTACCACGTTACCAATTAGCACATAATGTATGATTGCTTTGTGCTGATTCTGTTACCCAGCCCCCCACTGGCTGGTTTTGTGTATCAACTTGACACAAGCTGGAGTTATCACCAAGAAAGGAGCCACACTTGAGAAAATGCCTCCATGAGGTGCAGCTGTAAGGTGTTTTCTCAATTAGTGATCATGGAGGGAGGGTCAAGCCCATTGTGGGTGGTGCCATTCCTGGACTGGTAGTCTTGGGTTCTATAAGAAAGCAAGCTGAACAAGCCAGGGGAAGCAAGCCAGTAAGTAACATCCCTCCATGGCCTCTGCATCAGCTCCTGCTTCCTGAGCAGCTTGAGGTCCAGTCTTGACGTCCTTTGGTGATGAACACCACGTGGAAGTGTAAAACCTTTCCTCCCCAACTTGCTTCTTGGGCATGATGTTTTGTGCAGGAAGAGAAACCCTAAAACACCCCCTGTAAACTGTATTTCTGAATACGTTTGGCATAAGATTCAGGCTGTACAAGACCTCTTGACAACAGATTTCCTATCTTCTTTATTTTCTGATCCTTTGGTCACTCCTCTCTGGAACCTATCACTTAAGGACAAGCTGCTGGTCCACATCAATTCTCAATTCTCTTACACCTGATCCACTATAATAAACACAAACAATTATCCCAACTGGATTCAGGCCCTCATTAAAAATGTGCTCAGAACTACTAAAATAGCTGTGTAGTTGTAATAACCTTAAAAACAACCTGTTTGCCGGGTGGTGGTGGTGTACATCTTTAATCCCAGCACTTGAGAGGCAGAGGCAGGCGGATTTCTGAATTCTAGGCCAGCCTGGTCTACAGAGTGAGTTCCAGGACAGCCAGGGCCACACAGAGAAACCCTGTCTCAAAAACAAAGAAACAAAAAACTCCAACAACCTGTTTGACTCCCAGCACCTCAAAAATAAGTAACAATAAAACCCACAAAAAACCCCACTGTTCAAAATGTGCTAATTCCCAGCACTCCCTTTACAGAGAGCAGTACAAAGGAAAGAAAAGCAGAGAGGCCTGGAGAGAGGGCTCAGTGGCTAGGAACATTTGTTGCTCTTTGACAGAGGACCCGAGTTCAACCTCCAGAACAGCCACATGGTGGCTTACAACCCTCACTTGAGTCCCAGGGATCCAACACCCTCTTCTGCCCTCCTAGAGTATGGGGTAAGCACACACAGCCAAAACATTCTTATATGCAAAAATATATTAAAAAAATTTAAAAGAATGTTTTTCAAAAGTAAATATTTTTAAAAAAAACCCTAAAAGACTCAATTTATTAAGCTTAACGTAAGTACCCATCTCTGTAATCCTAGCACTCAAGAAACTGAGGCAGGAGGAGTTCAAGGTCATTCTTGATGAAACAGTGTAAGTAATGCCTGCGTGCTGAGGCTTCCAGTGTTGCCCACCATGGTATAGGTATGTGCAGTCCCTCAGTAGGTTTTTTACAGCAGGTGTTACTTAAACACCTCAGCACTAAGTTCACTGCAGATCCAGTCTTTTCTAGACTACCAAGTGAGGAAGAACCCTATCAATCAAATCCCTGATCCCCATTGAACAAGTCTTTCTTTTAAAACATTTCTCTGCGGCTCAAAAGACGCTCAGTAGTTAAGAGCACTGGCTGCTCTTCCACAGGACCTGGTCAAATTCCCAGCACCCACAACAGTGGTAAACTATCCACCTGTAAGTGCAGTTTAGGAAGATCAGAGGCCCTCTTCTGGCCTCCCCGGGCAGCAGGCCCACAAATGATGCAGATATACATGCAAGCAAAACACACATAAAATAAAGATCAAGTTTTCTGTTTTATTTGGCTCTGCCTTCTGGCACCTAATGCTAGAAACAGAGGCCATGTACTTCCTTTGCTAGTGCACAGGACCAAAGTGAATAAACCTGCAGCTCTACCTCACTTATAATTCCAGGGTGAAGCTAAGAGCAGAAAATGAATTATGTCATTATATCAATTAAATCACCAACAACGCTGGCAAGCAGAGTAAGCATTATTTGCCTTTTGACTCAAAGCTAACTGGACTCAAAGCTAACTGAACTGTATAAAAGGGTCCTGTGCTGCAGGAAGGCTCTGACTGAAAAGAGTCACCTGCTTGCAAGAGCTGGTCAAACATGTCCACAGAAGCTCTGACTTTTCTGAGTCTGATTCGTTCCTCCAGGGCAGCTTCACTTACACCTTCAATCTGAGGTTCAAAATACTCAGGCATTAAGCACTAGAACGAGAGGAGAAGTGAATGACTACAAACAGGCCAAGGTAGCAGGGTGAACTAGGCGAGGCTATTAGCCTCCAGAGACCCAAGTAAACTGGCTGTTCCAGTCCCTGTTCTTACACCACGTAACACTTACATCTGAACATAAATGCCTTAGTACAAAATCTAAAACAGAATATACAAGTAAGAACGAGAAGGGCCAGTACACATCTGCAGCCTGGACAGAAGGCTGTTTAGGCATCTCCTTGACTTGAAAATTTAAAAATATTCAAACATAAATATTCACTCCATATTTCCAACTAAGGGTCTCAACCTGAGCTTGATCTAAATACTTTGCTTTGATTTTACTTCATTTTCTAATTTTTCAAATATATTTCAAATGAGAACTCCTTTACTTCAAGTACGAAGCTAGGCACTAGGGATTCTAAGATGCTTTTAAAGGGAGTGCTCCACCCTCAAAGCACACCCATTCTAATGACAGTTAATGCTGTCAACAGGACAGATTCAAGAATAGCCAAAAGGACCAGCCTCTGGATATGCCTGTGAGGAATTTTCTAGGTTAGGTTAACTGAGGTGGATATGTGATTGGGGTCGTGTCACACAGGTTCTGGACTGTATATAAAGAGAAAGTGAGCTAACCACTAGGATGCACAGCTTCTACTCCCATTTCAATTATACTGTGACTAGCCGCCTGCTGCTCTTGCTAAAATTCTTTCCCTACTATGATGGGCTGCATTTCCTTAAACTCTAAGCTGACCTAAAACTTTCCATCATTAAATTGCTTGTCAGGTATTATGTCGCAGCAGGAAAAGCAATCCACTCAGGGCATAGCTAATGGCAGAGAGCTTACAAGAGGGTCTATAGTCCATCACCAACACTAAACTCCCGAGATAGAGACAGAGCTAATTACAGTACAGTGTGCAATGACACCACCTCCAAGGCAGGAGACCTCATGAGGCTTCCAGAAAGCACAGGAGCATAGCCAGCCAAAAGGGGAGTGATGGGCCAACCAATGAGCAGTCTACAACTGCCAGTGTGCCGGTCAGTCACATAAGCTGCAGTATGTGCAGAGTATGGAGGACGGCTTGCCTGGGGTGAGTTTGGGCTGCAGGCAGGAGGAGCTGCCGAGGAGGGCATTTCCCACTGCTACAGTTTAACTGACTGCAGTGGCTGCTGGGTGGACAGACACTGTACAATTCCTGGACCAAGGGGTGTCAGAAGTATGGCCTCAAGCTCCAAGAAGAATGTGGGTAAGACAGCAATGCCAATGAAGTGCAAAAATGACCAAAACAGAAAGTGCAGACTGTAAAAGAGAAACACAGAACAAAGAACCCTCATAAAGACAATACTTATAAGGAAATGCCAGAAGCCATCAGAGGTCCCTGAAAAGGAACTGTAATAGAGTAGAAGAGTCACAGACAAAAAAGGAATTTTAAAAGGTTAGCAAAGGTTCTCACTCCAATATCCGGGGCACTAAAATGGCTAAATCTGCTGTGGAAGCGTGATTTAATTTGTATTTACATTACAATGTAAAGGACACAATCACCTCTCCTTACCGGTATATGAGGCTCAGCTATATCCTTTTGGAAATATTTGGGATATGAATTAATAATAAACTTTGCTGCAGTCTCTCCAGACTTCTTTGCCAATAAAAATGAACGCTACGTAAGAAAAAAATACAAATTAGCACTTACAAATAACTTAGACTCAGGCAAGACTACACCCTCAGCAAAAATTGCTCTCTTTGCTCCAGAAAAAAGAATACAAAAATACAAGAAGTCCCAATTACAAGCCAAGTTACAGTACTTCACATATGTCACTTCTGAGTATGGTACTGATTTCAGGTCATGTTTTATATATACCATAGACACACATTGTTTACTTAAGTGTTAGTTAAGACCTTAATACTAAAAAACAAACAATAAAAACCTTTTTCAGAAACAACTTAAATATTTTTTGATAGAATTAAGATTCAGAGTCTACCAATTTGTATTTGTAAGCTTTTCAAGGTTTCTTGTTTTATTTTAATAATTTAGCTACTTATATAGCCTTATACAAACCAGTAAGGCTTTTAAAAATTACTAGAAAAGTTACCCAATAGTACTCACAGCCTCCATAGCAGAGGTTGGTATGAGGTAAGGATCATCGTGAAATACATAAGGTGCAGCTGTAGGATCCTGTGGAAAAGGCACACACATCTTTTTAGATTTTTGCTAAAATATCTAAGCTTTAATGATCACAAGTTCTGTAAAATAAAATTTTAATTAAGACAGGAAACATACATGTAGAAATATGATCATGTGCCTATACATATATATATGTATATATGTATGTGTTTATATATATATAAAATACACATGTCAGTAAGACTTTCCCCCAAGTTTACACAACACAGAGCTAGTAAATACAACCCCCATGCCTCCATCTTAAAAGGTTCTCTTGTTACTAGGATAGAACCCAGGCTCTCAGACATTAATTAGTAAGCATTTTAGCACTGTGCTAATTCCTCAGTCTATTTCTTAGGATATCAGTGTGCTGTCAGGACTCTCACTGTCTTCAACTCTAGTAAAGGACCCATGAATTAACTACTCCCACTAACAGCTTTCTGCAGTAAGTTTCCTTCACTGCACAGTCACTATGTGCCCATGTGCAACTTTACTTGAGAGTTCCTTCTCCAGGGGCCTGGGAACGGCTAAACAGATCCTGCACTTGCCATGCAAGCACGAGGCAGAACTCATAAGTATGGGATGGGTATGTCAGCCCTCTAGTTAGTCCACTAATTCTAGTGCTCAGAATGCAGAAACAAGAGTTTCCCAGAATACTGGCTGGTTAAACTAGTCTTTTTAGTTGAGCTCTTCTTTCGGCTGAGACCTTGGCTCCAATGAGTCAGGTGGGCAGATGCTGAACAGTTCACCTGTCTGTAAATAGGCACCTGAAATCCACTCGGAACTGTGTGTGTCTCTTGGAAACCCAACTCCCTAACTTCTATAGTCACCTCGCCTCCTGGTAGGGCGTTCTATGTGGTCTGCTGACCTCAAAGTTGTAAGATTCCTGCCTTAGTCCACTGTGCTTCCAAAGATTGAGTTTGCACAACCATGCCCAGCAAAATCTGTATTTTGCTTTTTTGTTGTTTGTTTGTTTTGGTCTATCCTAGAACTCATAATGTAGATCAGACTGGCTTCAAACTCAGAGGTCCTCCAGACTCTGCCTCCCAAGTGCTGGGATTAAAGACATGTTCTACCACACCCATCAAAAGATCTACATTTTGACCAGTGTATTATCACTAGCAGGAAAGACCCATGTCTCAGAGTCATATAAAGACAGCAGCTGTGCATGGTTACCCAATCCCTCAGAAACAAGCACCTGTTTTTTTTTAACTAATTAATTTTTAATTTATTTAATTACTTCATGTCATTTTTAGAAACTAGTATTTCAAGAAGCTTTTCCAGTAATTAAAAAATTAGTATGAGGTGGACCTGGTGGTGTACACCTTTAAAAAATTCTAACACTTGGGAGGCAGAAGCAAGAGGATCTCTGCGAGCACAAGGCAGCCTTGTCTACATAGCAAGTACCCGGACAGCCAGAACTATATTATAGAAAGAACCTGTTTCTAAAAGCAAAACAGTACAAACACACAATTGTCAGTACGAACACTACTTGGGCATCACATCCTAGCCAGTCCTATGCCGGTCACTTCAAAACCTGTTTTCCCACTTTCCAAGAGGGATTGGATTAGTTTTTAAGAAAATTTCTAGCTACACAACATATTAATTATGATGAGTAAAGAGCTATAACAGACTGTTATTAACCCTTAAAATCCTACTTACCCTGTTTACTGTAGATGCAAGTGCCTGAAGAACAGCCACTTTATCCCTGGAATAAGAACCACAAGTCAACCTTTATCAAGACATTCTACTCTCAGAAGACACTAGGCATAAAACAAGATGGACACTTCAGCTCTCGCCTAGGGCCAAGACTTATTTCTCAAATCCACTACAACAGTAATAGGTGAGAAGCAGGCCTGACTGCCAATCCTATCATCTCAGAAGAGGGAGAAGAGGTTGGATTGAAGGTTTGAGACCATCTGGACTCCAGAGCTAGACTCTAACTCAATAATCAAGTGCTAGAGAATAGAGCTTAGAGCTCTTGTGGGGTAGACGCTGAGCACCAGAAGCCTGGCTCTCTTGACAGGTACCCATCCCTCCTTCCCTTTGCTTCCTATGCTCTCTAATACTATTCACTACCCAGGAAAAGGGACTCCCCCTCTCTCCCCATCAATCTACCTTGCTGACTTCCTTCAACCCACTTAGAGCAGCTCTCTGGACTCTTGCTAACTATCCAAACTATTGGCTCTTACCTCTACCCTGGAACAACTAAAGCAAAGCCACTACAGCGACTCGCTTGTATCCTTACTATGGTGTCTGATGTCATATTGTGATCCTACCCAACATGATTTTCTTATCCCCAGAAAAAATTTCTTTTGGGACAGGGTTTCATGTAGTCGAGGCTGGCCTCAAACTCCCTGTGCTGCTGAGGATGACCTTAAACTTCTGGTCCTCTTGCCTTCCCATCCTTAGTGACGGGACAGGCATGTACCACAACACCCAGTTTCAAGCAGTATCAAGAACTGAATACAAGGCTTCAATTGTTCAAGGCAAGTTCATTTTCAACCCTCCATTTCCAGGAACTTTTAAAGGTAGTTTTAAGCATAAGCAGACTAAAACAAAACAACAAAAATAATCAAAACCAACTTGGTGTCACTTGGAACGTGTTTACATGGGTTTCTACGATCCATGTGACCATGAAGATGTAACTAATGCCTTTAAATGTTATAGATAACATGTTATCTAGGCTGTTTCACCCGAGAGTGCTCTAGAGTTCTTTGGGTATCTATGCAAGCGTTCCTTCTGCATGGCTAGCCAGTAAGATGCAGACATTTCTTAAATCTGACCCTGTTTCTGCCCAAATTATTGTTCAAATTTGCTCTTCTATCAACAAATACTTTTGAGCACACACTTTCACTCTTTGCTAATCTGGAAATTGTGTTTCTTGTATAAATCCTAGGTAGACTTCTTGCCCTCTTTAAAATGACCTCATAATCTAAACTAACTTCCTTCATTGCCTTTATCATGTCATCCTCATGTAAGGAAATCCACAAAAAACTAAAATCTGTTCACGTTTTCTATGGCGTTGTGGGATGTGGAAAATCACAGCCTTAAAGGACAAATGTACAGTCTGAAACTCTACCAAGCCTACAAACCAGAGGCCCCACATCAGGGTTCAGTATCCACCCTACACCATTTCTTTATATCTACCCTATACCATTTCTTTATATCCACCCTACACCATTTCTTTTCTGGGGGGTCGGGTGGGGGTGGGAAAGGCAGGGCTGCACACAATAAAAGGTAAGAAATATGTAAACAAAGGAAGCTGCAGTCCACACAAAATTTGACATTTTTTAAATATAGTTTTCAAGTTAATTTTTTTTTATTTAGCCTCTCTCCCCCAACTACATAGAAAACTAAAAGCACTCTTAGCTTATAAACTAAAAATTTTAAAGGCCTTGACTTGCTAACCATTTCTTGTTTCCTAACATTTTCCACAGTGCTGCTGAGGATGACCTTAAACTTCTGGTCCTCAATGATCTTATTACATTCTGCCTTCCTGCACTCTACCTAATGCATCTCATAAGAACTACCAATAGGAAAAAGGGAATTTTTTAATAAATGGCTGGCTTGGAACTTGTGACAATCCTCTACCTTCTGCCCTGAGTGCTGGGACTACAGGGGTATGTCACTTCAAAACACTCAATATATACCTAAATTCTAGCTAGCTATACGGGTAAAACTGCATACATATAGGACTATAAGATACAACATAGGCAGGTGACAAGTAGATTGTAGCACACTGTAAATATTCTTCCTGTGGTATCTCTTGTCATTGTTTTGGACATAGAAGCATGCAAAGCGGCGTCCGCTGGAATGCTGTATTCACAGGTAACCCAGTCCCCACTCTTAGCTCCAGTGCTCTCTCATCCCTGTTCTTGTTTCTAAAGACAGGGCATTACTGTATGAACTCAGTAGGTACACTAGTCCTTAAATGCAGAGATCCCTGTGCCTCTGCCTCCTGAGACTAAAGGAGTATGGTACCATGGCCAGCCACTGTTCCCACTCTTGTGCAGGGAAAACAAATGAATCTAATCCTATTTATACAATGATATCAAATAGTCACTACAAATCAAATTAAACAAAAGTACACCTAATTGTTCACTTATAAGTTAAATGTATAGTTCACACATAAAATTATATTACAAAACTTAAAAAATAACAGCTAACATGGTATTTTTCTATGTGTTAGGCACTATTTAAATCCTTTTTTTTTAGTTACAGTAATCACCTGTTAAATAAATAGCAAAATACTCACCATGTTTTCTTTTTTGGAATGACTATTTCTTCAATCCCTTATATAGAAAAAAATAAAAATAATCAATTTTCTAACAACTCAAAGAAATACAATGTCTTTTCATTTTTAAAAACTTCTATTTCCATTGTTTTAAAAATACCTGTTATATCTGCTCCTTCAACCTTTGGGAGGGATTCAGTTCCAGCATAAAATCTGCATTAAAAACAAAACAACACAAATCCTACCGTTAGCACGGCTCACAGCTCCTACAGTTAGCACTGCTGACTCAGCTCCATGTGCGTGCACACCTTCTGAGCCACATTTTCTAATTACCATGGGTCAAACAGGGAAGACATGGTCAAAACAGCATGTCCAATGCACGTATAGCAGGCAGTCAAGATTGATTGATTCACTGATTTCTGATGTTAGAAATCAAACCTCAACCATACCAGGCAAGCTCTGGATCACTAAGCTACGGACAGTCTCAGCCAAGGTTTTTTAAACATGTAATCTCATTACATCCAGATTAAGAAGGGAAAACTTAATAGCACTGGAACAATCTGAACAGCTGGTCTGAAATGCACAGAAATTAACCTGGGTTGGATCAATTCAGCTGAGTTGTTTTTTATTAGACACTACCCAGAGAGCAAAAGCCCACCTCACTTAAATCCATCAGAACAAAGCTAAGAGCACTGACTGCGGTTTTTATATTCCACAACTTTTAATAATCAACAATGGACTAACAAGTCTTTTAGCCACTATACTCTTAAGAGCCTCAAAACTTATTCTTGTCCAGAATAGAAATACTGGCTCATGACTAAGTTTCAGAATACCACATTCATGGATTAACTCAACACTTAATACCCTAAAATAAAAGCCACAAACATAAAGGTATCATTTTACCTAGTTTAAAAAGTTTTTATTATTTTGTGTGATTGTACCCACGTGGCCACACAGCAACTTTGTGGAGCTGGTTTTCTCCTTCCAGTTTTCCCTACAGTTCTTTCAGACAGCTCTTACTACTTAGAATTCTCTAAGAGAATTCTAAGAGATTTGTCCACTATCAGCTAACTGTTAACACTGAACATAAAAGTTTTTATTCAGTAGGTGATTTTAACTCAGTAGTGTAGTGAATAATTAGCTCATATGAAGTCTTTGGACCAATACACAAAAATAAATAAAATTGGGTTACAAGTTTACACTACATCTAAATGCCTCCTATTTCCACAAGGCCACTGTATGGAGGATGTACAAAGAACTTACCTAAATATTTGCAACACGTCCCAAGCTGTAACTATCACCACCAGATCGAAAGAATGGGGTCAGACGTTTTAAGGCTTTTCTGCTTTTACTAAAGCCTTATCTTATTCTTAGCTGAAGGTTTTCATAACGTTCAGTCTCATAGCCTGCCTTTTATTTGTGAAAGATCTGTTACTTTGCCTTTTATTTTTGGCAGGGTTAAAATGAAGATGGTGGGGGTGGGGATAAAGAAATTTGTGTAGGGGCTTGTAGAGGCGCTCACGGGAATGTAAATGTAAACTTCACGAGAACAGGGGCAATTTTGATTCTATATAGTATTACAACCAACCAACAAAAATCTTCCGAAAGAATTCCCGAACTCGCAGATCGAAACATCAGTAAATACGACTATACCTCGTGTTACCCTTGAGAGCGCCGGGCCTCGACCATGCAAATACCTTTGCGTCTTACCTACTTTCACGACTCTCAGGGAAATGCAAGACCAAACTGACTCTGGATCTCCTTACCTGCAAGAGACCTTCGGTTCACACACACCCATCCCCCGAGTGGTCCGCAGCAAGACAAGCCCGCTGGGAAAAGGCAGGCGGCGAGCCGCAACCGCAGCCGCCGCCATCTTTAGACTCTTCGCAGAGCACGTTGGGAACGGCCTCCGCCTCCAGGGCGAGGGGCGGGGCTGGCTTGGGACGTCTCATCTCCAAGCGGGTGGTCACAAGGTCCTGTCTGGTTAGACTAGCAGCGGAGCGCTCAGTACACTTCATTCAGCTCGAATAAACTTACTTGAAATTCTGTCCTAAAGTCTCCTGTGTAATTTTGTTTTTAAACTGAAGGAAGATTTTTGAGACTGTTTTCTTCCACCCCTTCCCCACCCGGAAAGCAAAAATGAACTCGTCCAAGCCAATCCGCCAAGCCGCGTTTCCCGCACGCAAGCGCAGTGGAAAACACATGGTGGCTCTGCGTTGCAAGACTCAAGTGGCGTTTTCTGCGGCTGACTGGACCTTCTCTCCTAGTGACGGACCTCAAAACTGACTCGGAAGATGCTGGCCTCCAAGCACACGCCATGGAGGCGGCTTCAGGGCATTTCCTTCGGGATGTATTCGGCCGAGGAGCTCAAGTAAGGAGTTAGTGGGATGCGTGTAGAGCAGGGTTGTGGAAGTTGGAGCCGGGAACTACGATTCCCAGAAGGCTTTGAGCCGAGCCAGTCCGGGGCGGCGAGGAGTGGGTGGTCGGGGGCTGGCTGCCTAGCACCTGCTTGCTAGTTGTGGGAATGAATGCGCTTGCTGCATTTTCATCTGTTCATCTTCCTCATTAATCAACTAGTTTTATGTCATTTATACTCTCATTCCATCGCACGCTTTTCAACTTCCTAATTAGTCTCCTCTGGTCCAAGCGATAATGAACTTTTAAATCTTGGATCAAGACCCTAGTTATGAAGTCCTGGGGACTCTTTTCTAATCCTCATTTTGATCACGATAGCATACACACTTCTTAGACTCCCATTAATAACTCAATATGCATTAAAAACTCCCAGTATTGCCGGCAGTGGTGGCGCACTCCTTTAATCCCAGCACTTGGGAGGCAGAGGCAGGCGAATTTCTGAGTTCAAGGCCAGCCTGGTCTACAAAGTGAGTTCCAGGACAGCCAGGGCTACACAGAGAAACCCTGTCTGGAAAAACAAACAAACAAACAAAAAACCCCAAACAAACAAACAAACAAAAAACAAAAAGAACCCTCTCAACATTCAGGAGACAGAGGTAGGAGGATCTCTGTGGGTTCGAGGCCAATCCAGTCTTACAGAGTCAGTTCCAGAGCTGCGTGGACACAGAAAAACACTGTCTCGAAAAATCCAAAAAAATTATAAAAGGTCCACCACACTGGTAACAACATCACCACTACCCCCTCTACAAGACATCATCTTGCCATTGCAAGCTCCATATGTAATCAGTCACTCCTCATTTCCCTGCCTCTGCTGTGTGGCAGCCTCCTGATAACTTTCTATTTCAGTTATTCTGACTGTTCAGGCCCCTATTCAAATAAATGGAGTCAGTCAGTGCCCGACTTGTTGTGACTGGCCTATGCGGTTAGCATACTGTCCTCAAAATTAGGGATAAGTAGATCAGAACTTACTTCCTTTTTAGGGTTAAATAAATAGTACATGGTAAATATATACATGCCGTTTCATCAGCTCATCTGCTGATGGACATTTGGGCTATTTCCAATTTTTGGCAATTGTGAATGATGCTTCTATTAAAGTGTGTGTACATACCCAGACTCAGAATTCCTGGTTTAGACATTAATGCCATTTTTAACTTTTTGAGGAAGCGTTATTCAGTTTTTCATAATTTCAGCACCATCATATGTTTCCATCAACCATACATAAAGATTCCATCTTCTCTGAGTCCTTTCTAGCTGTGTGTTTGGTTTGTTTATTTGTTGTTGTTGTTGTTGTTGTTTGGTTTGTTTTTTTTTTCATCATACACTGATGGGTTGAAGTGGTATCTCACTGTGGTTTTGACTTGCATTGATTTGAGGATGACACACAGCTTTTCATATGTTTTTGAGCGTTTGTGAATATTCTGTGGCACTATGAATGTTTAAGTCCTTCACCGCCTGTGTTTGGAACAGTAAGGGGGCCAAGGTGACTGGAATAAAGTGAGGTCAGAGACCAGGAACCCCACCCCCAACCCCCATGTCATTTTAAGAGCTTAGTATTTACTCTGGAGATGGAAAGCTACCAGTTCCCACATGATAAAAAGGAGCATTAGTTGTTTGGTGCCAGATCCAAAACTTTCAGCCCTGCCTCATCAGGGGAAACCTTTGTAGGTCAGCAGTTCTCAGCCTGTGCGCTTCGAGCTCTTTGTGGGTCAGATATCAGACATTGACACTGCAATTCATAAAAGAAGCAAAATGACAGTTATAAAGTAGCAATGAAATAATTTTAAGTTGGGGGTCACCACAACATTAGCAACTGCATTCTGCGGGTTGCAGCCTTAGGAAGTCTGAGAAGCAGTGTTGTGGGTTATGGAAAGTATCCTTTCTCCAGGAGCAGGCTCCTAGAAAGGTGGTGAGGGTGGTATTAGCTTGGCTACATTTTCACTTCAGAGTAGGTCTGACTGCTGTTGGAAGGTGGACCGGACTGGATAGGTACGAGGGTGGAAGAGGAAAGAAGGACAGAGCGTGACGGGAGAACGGACCTAGGGCAGTGGCATAGAAAAGGTAAAATGTGATATGTAGGTGACATAGCTAAAGCCTGATAGAAACCAGGTGTTAGAGTGGAGAGGCAGTTCCTTTTAGTTTGTGAAACAGAGCGTATGTGTTGTGGGAGTTTGGGGGTTTTTTGGTTGGTTTGTTGGTTTTTTGAGTTAAGGTTTCTCTGTGTAGCCCTGGCTGTCCTGGAACTCTGTAGACCACGCTGTCCTGGAACTCCCAGATGTCTGCCTGCCTTTGCCTCCTTAATGCTGAGATGAAAGGCCTGTGCCACCACCGCTCGGCTCAGTGCTGTGTACTTAGTACCATTGAACTGCTCTCTTAAACATGGTTAACATGTTTTATGTATATCTCATTGCAGTTTCAAAAATTAACAAGACAGCTAAGTAACTTGTTTAGCATTACTGACGCCATGCTGGGGTACGAGACCACACACACACACACACCTTTGAGTTAGATAACCGTTCTGTTGACATTAGCTTAGCCGCAGAAAGGTGACCAACCATGTTGATGAGAGAGAGCCACAGCAGCAGAGCTGCCTCTGTGCAGCCTTGGTCCTCACAGTGGCGTAGACCCTGGGAGCCTCCCAGCTCTGCACAGCTTTGTTCTTTGTGGACTACCGTCAGTTTACCTGACCACACAACTCACTCATTTGTTGTTGTTCCCCCTAGGGTGCAAAGTTGGGATGGTATCTTTGCCCCACATTTATTTTCTAACTTGGACCTGGGCCCTGAAGGGCACCTGCCAAGGAATGAAGAGATAGAGGATGGAGAGGATGAAAGCTGGGGACAGGAGGCCTTGCACAAGCTATGTCTAATGCCAAGCAAGTTTATTAGGAAGTACAGCATCTTACATACTATTTATAGATAGGGGGAAAATGGCCAAGGTCAACAGAGAGCTAAGTTGGACAATGTTGGCAAAGAGAATTCCGGATACCTCAGACACAGCTACCATAGGACTGGTAACCATAGCCCAGAGGGAAGAATTGGGTTCAAAGAAGCTGCAACCTTGACTCCTTTGAGGTACTGGCTCCTCCCCTAGAATGGCTTTGTCACTCCCGGACAAGAACATCAGGGCCTGCCTCCGAGAAAGTCTTGGGACAGTCTGGCTCCCCTCAAACTTCTAAATTAGAAGAGATTTAAAAGGCCAAATTGACTTTGTAAAAGTACATTTAAGGAGACTTTCCAACTATTGCTTTGTAGGGACATCCAAATACAGTTGGGTAGAGCACATTTTGTGTGTATGATGTTTGCTGTCCCATTGGCACGGTGACATGTTCTTGGTGGGTACATGGCAAGTTATTTGACAGTTCCATTAAATAAAGTGATGAAACCTTGCACAAAGTAAGTTCTGTTTCTTTAAGATTTTATTTGTGTTTAATTTTCTTAAATCGTTATTCTGTGCACGGGAGTTATTGTTTGACATTTCCTTCATTGAACAAGTTGGGCTTTTAGTCAGGTCTGGTTATAACCTGCCTCTCCCACTTCAGCATCAATGAATAACTTGAGCTTTCCCTGGGTCTGTCTTTAATCTCCTCAGGAAGTTAAGTGTTAAATCCATTACAAATCCTCGCTATGTGGACAACCTGGGAAACCCTTCAGCAAATGGCCTGTATGATTTGGCTTTGGGTCCTGCAGATTCCAAAGAAGTATGTTCTACCTGCGTGCAGGACTTCAACAACTGCTCTGGACACCTGGGCCACATTGATCTCCCGCTCACAGTCTACAACCCTCTCCTCTTCGATGTAAGTGTGGCCCTGGGCATGTGGGTCTTGGGACTTAGGAGGTTGTGAGGGATCACCTCCTTCCTGTTCCTGTCTCTTTAGGGAAAAAAAATCCTTTATGGACCTAGAAACCGTACACCCTGAGTGCCATTGTCCAAAATGCTTGAGACCAAAAGTGATTAGAAATTCAGATTTTAGAGTGCTTATAGGCTCCATAATGGTGATATTGTAAGAAGGGAATGTTGCAGGATTTTCCTGTCCAATCACATTAGGGCAGTGGCAGGCCTGTGGGTGGAGGAGGTGGAGCTTGGAAGGGGGGGGGGAGAGAGAGAGAGAGAGAGAGAGAGAGAGAGAGAGAGAGAGATGGAGATGGAGATCGAGATCGCAGGAGGAGGAGAGAAGCCAACATGGAGGCAAAGGAACAGGAAGAAGATTCTGATCCCAAGTGGTTTTAAACCACCATAAATAGCTAAGATTTTCACGAGGTTAGAATAATTGGGATAAAGCTTTTATCATTATCAATTGGCTCTGAAATTATTGTATTGGCATCTTGTAAATTGTGATCTTATTGCTATATAAATCTGATTGGATAATTAAGTTTTAAGAGTCATGTTTCTGTGGGTAGCTAGATGTTGAGATGGCTGATTGTGTGGGGTGCTGCGTGGAAGCGAGATGAAATCACTAGCTGGGAGAGAGTAGCTCAGCGGTGAGAATACTCTGAGCCAAACCCCACCGGGACATGGTGTTGTGGCCCTCCAGTACCAGTGCCAGAGCGGGAACACCAGCGGGCAGGAGAGATGGCTGGGCAACTTTTCTTTAATATTTCCTGCAACAACGGAACCCAAGTATAAACAAAGAATTCACTCATAGTTTATATACCTCATATACACAGCCTGATGGAACATAGTTTATATGTACCTCATATACACAGCCTGAAGAGAAGTGTGTGTATTTCTAATGTGCCTACATCTTTACTTCAGTCCATAACCATGAAGTCAGGTGTTGAATTTGTTTGTATATCAGGGCTCAAGAAGTTTGGCATTTTAGAGTCTCAGATGAGGGATGTTTATCCTGCAACTTCAGCTTACCCTTCAGACTTACCTAGAGAATTTCAGTCTGATTCCAATTGAGAAAAGCTACAGCTTGATTCTGTTCATGTAAGAGGGAAAGGTTTAGTGAGCCACCCCAGCTATCCAAGGCTCAGGGTCTGACCCAGGCTTAGTGCACTGATTTATCACCTTTTGCTTCAAGGGCTGGGTGCCCTTCAGAAAGCTCAACGGCAGTCACCTCCCTAGTAATAGAGGGAATTCTGGTACTCCAGAGGCCACTGGCTTTTCAGGTGGCTCTGCACTGTGACTTTTTAACAGGAGAAGCAAAGCCCCAAAAGGAAGACCAGTAACTTCCAAGTGAAGCTCCTGTCTAGACGGCACTGGTGTATGTTCAGTATCAAGAAACTTAGTCCCCAGGAGTTCTTCTTAAGTTTTTCAGACTGTGGAGTATATACAGGCATAGTTTGTCTGTTAGCATATTAAAGAAGGCTGCTGTCTTAGTTAAGTATTATAACTATTTGTTGATGTAAGACAAAAAACATTCCTTTTCTCAGACTGTGCATCCTATTGTGAGTTTCAAATTTGAATGCTTTAAAGTGAAACCATAAAAGAAAAATGTTTGGTTGTTAGGGTCTAAAAGGTCTAAAAGCTATCGAGGCATAGAAGCAGAAGTAGAATTCTTTTTTTTTTTTTTAAAGATTTATTTATTTATTATATGTAAGTATACTGTAGCTGTCTTCAGACACTCTAGAAGAGGGTATCAGATCTCTCTATGGACGGTTGTGAGCCACTATGTGGTTGCTGGGGTTTGAACTCAGGACCTTTGGAAGAGCAGTCGATGCCCTTACTCACTGAGCCATCTCACCAGCCCCGAAGTAGAATTCTTAAGGAAATTCTTTTTTTTTTTTTTTCAAGACAGGGTTTCTCTGTATAGCCCTGGCTGTCCTGGCCTTGAACTCAGAAACCCGCCTGCCTCTGCCTCTGCCTCTGCCTGGGATTAAAGGCGTGTGCCACCATGCCCGGCTTTTAAGGAAATTCTTAAGGAAAGAAAAATCTCTTGTATGCACTGAAAATCACTACTGTGTCTCTTTCTGATGCCCCATTTCCTTTTGTCCCCACTCTTTAGAAACTCTACCTGCTGCTTCGAGGTTCCTGTTTAAATTGCCACATGCTGACTTGTCCTCGGGCTGTCATTCACCTGTTGATCTGCCAGCTGAGGGTCCTGGAAGTTGGAGCCCTACAAGCAGTCTATGAGCTTGAGCGAATTCTCAGCAGGGTAGGTTGTTAATAATGGAAACCAGGATATCAAGAGATGCTTGTATGTTGTTCTTAATTGCCACCCAAGGAGTCTCCAAAATGTTTTGGCCCCTGTATGGTACAGTGATGCCAATAGCTAGATATTTTCTTGGGTCTGTATGGAGCAGTGGTAGAAGAGGCAGGTGACAGTGTACATCTAATCTTCCAGGCATATCATTCTTTGTCCAAGGGTTCTTTTATAACCCAGGATCAGAGAAATGACAGTAGTCTGTGACATGCCATGCCAGACAGCAAGTTGGTACTCAAAGTCACTGGAAAGGATAGCTCAGGTTCCCAATGGCCAAATCTGGGACAACCAGAGCAAATCATGGTAGTGAATAATTATAATAGGAACTGTAGCTTACATTTTTCAAAACCTACTTTTAGTAAGGGTTCTTAAATACTTTAACCTCCCTTCCAGCCCACTGCCCACCAGAGGTAGTGGAAAGGAAAGGTTAATAGGGCAAAGGAGGATTCGAACCTGTTTAAAAATAGTTCTTTGGAGCAAATGCGGTCTGCATTGTCAGGATATCAGCAGTTCAGTTCAAGTAGTCAGAGTGAGCACCACCTGACAGAAAAACTTTAATAAATCGTGTGGCATGTTCTGTGCTGTGGTAAAAGTGATGCCTTGCTTTGGGGCTTTCCTACCACAAGGATGTTGGCCGAATCTTGCTCATGAGGGAACATCAGACATAAATCCTTTAACCTTCAAGAACTTAAAGGCTGTCAGTAACAGAGGCTGAACTGTTCCATTCTGAGACTGACACACTGCTGCTCTAAGAAGCACCTGAGAACTATTCTCCCAGTGAGTTGACATCTGTAAGCTACAGCATGCGGCTCTAACTGATTCGATTTTTCAGTAAAAGATGAGAACATTCAAGGCTTGAATGGTGTCTGGAAGTTAGATGGTAGTAGTTTATTACTGCTAATTTATTGTTTGGATTATCATAGTAAGGTTTTATTAGATGGTATCCCTATTAAAGCCCTGGCTAGCCTGGAACTTGCTATATAGACAAGGCTGGCCTCGAACTCAGAGAAGTTCTCCCTCTGCCTACATGCCTGGTGCCTTGGAGGCCAGGGGAGAACATTGGATCATTTGGAACTGGAGCTTCAGAAGGTTAGCCACCCCGTGAATTCTGAAAATCTTGCGGAAGAGAAGCTCGTGCGCCTAAATCCTGAACCATCTTTCCAGCCTCAAGAAGTTCTCTATAAAATGCCCTGAAAGAAAGAGTAGAAGATGAGAGGCCTACAGGCATTAGCTAAGACGGTGCCTGCATTTCACGTTTCAGTAGTTCTGTGCTGCTAGGGAGCCTTGAGGACATGATCTGGGAAAGCAGAAAAGAGCCAGGGTTTGCAATGGGCACTCAGCCCTCTCGATAGAGATTCAGTCTAACAAGTCTGGACAGATTGCTGCCATTAGCAGAAATTCTCATCTTATTTGCTTCCAGGAGAACAAAGCTAAACAATTAATCCATGGTCAGATTTGCCTACAAGAAAGAGAATCAAGAGTAAAAGATGCTCCTATGCCTTTAATTAAAGAAGTTATATTTTCTAGGGAGTTTTCTTACCCATATTTACTCTTATTTTCATATGCTTCCTCCTATCTTTATTTTCATTTTTCTTCATAAATGTGCAAAAAGCCATGTAATCCTGTATACATTTGGCAGCCTTTCATGTCAGTATATGTTAGAAACCCTTTCCTCTTCCCTGGTCATGTATACTTAATTTTGATAGCTGGCGAGTATGCTCGGGCGCTGCCACCTTCCTTCAGAGAGGAGATTTCCTGCTTTACTTGGGTGGTGCTCCCAATTCTGAAACCTGCATAATTCAGGTTTAAAGCCCCGCTCTGCCTGTACAATTGCACAAGTGGTATTTCCTTTGGGTCCTCGCCTTGTTGGGGCGGGGAAGTGGTGATGTCCCATTTGATAATCATCTTTGTACTCATTCTAGGTGTTGATTTCTGTTCCTGTATCATTTGGGGGCTTCAAAATGAAAAGCATAAAATTGATGAATTACAAAATGAATTTGAGGCCAGGGCTATAGTGTCTTCCACAGAGATGCATAAGGATACTGAGTGACCCACCTAGGTGCATAAGAATAGTGAGTGACCCCCAGCTCACATTTACTGAGTGCTCTGCTCCACCGCCAATGGCATCCCTAGCCCCGATTCACTGTCGCACAGTAACTATGGATTTCTTTCCTAGATTGATCTCCGTCCTTGGAAAGGCTAGTCCCAACCATGGTGTTCACCAGACACTTACTTTACTGTAGTAACACAATAGTTTTCCTCTCTTTCAGTTTCTGGAAGAAACTGTAGATCCTTCCTCCTTCGAAATTCAAGAAGAGTTAGAAGAGTACACAAGCAAAATTCTGCAGAACAACTTCTTGGGGTCCCAGGGCGCACATGTAAGTGACCAGCATCTAAACTGTGTAATGATCTGCTTTTAGTAGAGGGACCACGGTTTCGCTATCCCGACATCTGCACGAGTTTCTGGCTTCCAAGGGTAGACTTAGGTTTCAGTCCTAGCTCTGTCTCTTATGAGTCCCATGGCTGCAAATTCTCAAAATTGTGTGAGTGTTCAGTTCCTTGTCTTCGTGGCTATATGGGTCTGACTAGAGGGTTAGATGGCACTAGTTTAAGTATAGCATCCAGCCAGCAGCTATATTGAGAACACTGTCTGCCTCGACCTCCATTCCATCCCCTACTCTGGACTTTGTCTAAATCCCTGCTCTCTTCTCTCTCCCTTGAGGCATCTGTGGAAGAATTCATTTGCACTGAGTGGATGGGGTAGGTAATCAAACGTAAGAGGAAACTTCAGATTGAACTCACTTTATGACCAGGTATCATACCACTTAACTGGTCTAGAGCAGGGCCCCATGGCAGTTCCAGAAGCTTCTGGGTGGGGCCTATTTGAGGCCAAGAGAATCGTCACTGTGGGAACCCTGAGAGCCTCTGGGGAAGCATCAGGGAGAGCCCAGCTTAAGGCTTGTCTTAAAAGCCAAATTAACCTGCACTTATTCCAAGCCCCCTAATGGATTCGTGATCTTTCTTAGTCACAGCTTCCTGAGTAAGTTTATGTTCTTAGTCTGATACTATGAGTGAGGGTCGTGTTAAACAGTCAAGATTTGTCTAGAAAGATGGCATTACAGTTAAAGACAGTAGTGACATTAACCCCCCCTTTGATTTTCCTCGCTTTTCTTCCACGAGTTGCCCCAGAAGAACTCAGAGTTGTTGCTGAGAGAAATGGCTCAGCAGTTAAGAGTGCATACCGCTCTTCAGAAGCCCAGAGTCTACTCCCCAGCACCCATGTCAGATGGCTCTCAGTCACCTGCTTCAGAGATCTGATGCCTCTGGCCACCAACACTCACATGCACACACCACTGAAAAACATAACATTCACATAATTTCAAAACAAAACAAAACAAAAAAGTCTAAGTTCTTTTCAGGAAATATCTTTTTCTTTGTTGTGTTTTTGAAAAGCCTAATCCTGGCAAGTTTGCTTAGGTTTGGGACAGTGACATCCTTGATGCTCAGGCAGTGAGTATTAATCCAGCCTGCAGTGAACAGCACTTGGGTCCTGGCAGAGGCTTTGGGGAGCTGGAAGAGCTTAGCCTGGTCCTCTCAGGGAGGGGAGGGCTCTCCTCACCTCCGGCTCCGCTCTGCCTCCCGATGCCCGCTTTGCTCATGCTTCTGCTGCCTTTAACCAGTGTATTCGTGTGTTCCGTGTGCCTTGGCTCGTTGGACCTGCTGTTCCATCACTAACTGTAGATTCTTGTCCGAGTGATTACTGATAGCGAGACTCGAACAGTCTGTGTTCATTGCTGTAGCTGACTTCTCCAGTGCCATACTAAGATATGGAGCAGATGTAAATTTTTAATTACTGTCAGTACATCTTTAAAAATACACCCAAAGGTGCAGTGTGTCAGGGCCAAAGTCCTCTATAAAGTTGTATCCGTTTAGGAGCAAGTCTGTGCCTCCAGCAAGAGAGACCCAAGGGCAGTGTACATGAGAATGACAGGTTCCTCTGGGCATTTTAGTAAATAAGCCAAGAATGCAGAGATTGCTCGAGTGACAAATAAGCCATAGAGTAAGAACAAGTACTGGCCCACATAGAGATATTAATGTTTGAGAGTCAAAGGCTCTGCATCATTGTCAGCTGATATCTGGCTTCATCAAAGTCAGCATCATCTGTGTGCTAGGGAAGAGGATGCAGAATAGGCAGTTTCAAGACCAAAAAGTGCTTCTTGAGGAACTCAGTGCCTTGTCCTTGATGTTTGATTACCTTTAATAAGACCACACAGAAAACTATATTAAAGACTATTTTGTGGGCCGCTTTTGTTTAAGTGAGGGTGTATTTAGTTACTGTTTGCTGCTGTGAAGAAGGAGTTTATGTGCACGTAGTGCTCCAGCGGTGGAGCTGTGATGGCAGGAGACCCCAGACTGAGACCAGTCTCCTGGTCGCAGCTGCAAACATGAAGCAGAAAGCACACCGGAAGTAGGGCACGTCCCCACTGATACACCTCGTCCAGCCAGACCACATCTCCTGAAGCTTCCATAACCTCCCCAGACAGTGCCACCAGCTAGGGACGAAGTAAGTGTTCAGATGCTTGGATTTATGGGGACATTTCTCATTCAGACCATCACAGGGCAATCTTCTTCAGTCAAATAAAAAGTGAAAAACAATTCAGAATATCCAGATTGGAGTCTCCTCTGGTGCAAGTGCAGCAGTACACATGTATAATCCCATTACGTGAGAGGCCGAAGCAAGAAGATTACAAATTTGAGACTGGTCTGGGCTACAAAGTGAGACCTTACCTAAAAATAAGTCACTCTAATATTCTCTGACTTTTGAAACAGGTGAAAAATGTGTGCGAGAGCAGAAGCAGACTTGTCGCTCACTTCTGGAAGACACACATGACTGCGAAGCACTGCCCACACTGCAAGTGAGTGCTGGCCCTAAGCAGTTCCCGTTCCCTGCTTGAGGTGGCTTTGGCCAGTCACTCAGCACTGTTACCAAATGTCTCACGGGTTTGTTTCTCTCTGCAAATCTCCCTGTGTGTAGGACGGGGCGGTCAGTGGTTCGGAAGGAGCACAACAGTAAGCTGATAATCACATACCCAGCCGCGGTGGGCAAGAAGTCAGACCAGAAGGACGCAGAACTCCCAGGTAAGCAGCTGGAGCTCTCCAGGTCCCTGGGAGGGAGAGCTTGGGGAAGACCCACCCCGGGGCTGTCACCAGGTAGGGGCAGCAGGGCTGTGCTGTGAGACAGTGCTTACGGGTGCCTACGTTCTCAAATCATTGGTTTTGGGTTGGGTGTTTTGAGAGGAGATCTTAAGCTGATGCCAGACTCTCAATCCTCCTGCCTTTTAGTGCTAGGAGTATGTAGTTGTTTCTTGGAAAGATTTTTTGTTTTGTGATAGGGTCTCTTGTACTAGACACTGACCTTAAATTAACCTCCTGACCATGCTGAAATTCTGGGATCACAGGCATGTGTCACAACGCCCAGCAATTCAAAGGTTACTGAATAAGAACTTTCAGTTTTGCCTGGCAGGTGTTTTAAGTATTTCATTATGTAGCAAGCATGGATTTATTTTGAATAATATTTAAAAATGGAAAGAACTCAGTAAAACATAAGAACTGTCATAAGCGACTGCAAGTCGCTCCACTCATGGGTTGTAGAGAAAAAGCCGGGATGAACAACTTTCCTTTTTTAATGTGGTTTTTTTGTTGTTTAATTCTGAAATGAGAATTAAGGTATTTTGAGAAGTACTAAGACGAGTACGTGTTTTGCTGTACGTGCTTACTAGATGCTCCGATTGCTTTTTGATCCTATAATCTGTATGCCAAGTCAGAGGAAGCAGAGCCTGAGCTGTGCAGTGGTTCTGGTGTGTGCCGTGAGAGGCTCAGGCCGCTTTCTCAGACCTGTGGGCAGCTCACATAGCCGCAGTAGCAGAGGCCACCCCATCCATGACAGTGCATAGTGGATAACATGAGTGAGCCTTGTCCAGTGCTTGGGCCTATGAAGTAGACAGGGAAATGCATTCATGGGTACTCACCTCTACCCATCATCTCTACCCAGCCCACGCTGACTCTGGCAAGGATTGCTGGAAGTACAGATCTGGGCACTGGTTTTTGATAGACCTTTTATTGTAGAGCAAATTCAGACTTAGGGTAGCAAGCACAGAGAGTTCCCTTGAAGTCTTTTTCCAGTTGGTTCATTTGTAACCTTTTAGATCTCACTAGGCATCCATCAGCACTAGGGAGGCACTATTAACTTAGAAACCTAGTTTGAAGCTTGCCAGTTATTTTGCTCATGGCCTTTCTGTATTCTAGGACCCAGAGTGGGATCCATATCCTGTTTAGGTACATGTTCTTTGATAGTGAACAGCTAATAGCACAAGAGTGGATTTTCCTTCACTTACCTGCAGATGGCCATAGAAACATCTTCTCTTAGCACCACTTGACAGTTGCAACCATGACCCTCTAGATTGTCCTAGAAAATGCTAATACACTGAAAACAGAGATGTTCAGAATTTTCAATAATAACTCCAGTTTGGAGCAGATGTCCAAAGATAAAGTAGCCTTTCAGTTCCTTCGTCAAGCTCATTCATTTGAGGTAATCTTTTACTGTAACTGTAAGAATAAGGTGCATGCAGAAGTCTGGGCACTAGAAATCTGTAGAAGATAGTCCTTGTTTTGCTTGTTTTTTGTTTTTGTTTTGTTTGCTTATTTACTTGTTTTTGTTTTTCTTTAATGACTCATTTTTTGGTTAGGGAGGAGGGGGTTTGAGACAGGGTCTCGATGCATAGTCCTGGCTGATCTGAAACTCACTATGTAGATAAGACTGGCCTTGAACTCACAGAGATCCTCTTACCCCCGCCACCCAAGTGTTGAGTTAAAGGTGTGTGCTACCACACCCAACATAAACAATTCTTAAATATATTATTCACCCTAGGTGGTTCAACAGGTAAGGAAGCTTCCTCCCAAGCCTGACAGTCTGAGTTCAGTCTGTAGCAACCACACGGGGGGGGTGTGCCTGAAGCACAAACCAGGGAGAGGGAGAGGCTGAGGGAGGGGGAAAGCAGGGGGGGGGGGGGGGGGGGGCAGAGAGGGCCGCCTGCTACACACTCACTCCACAATAGATAAATAACCAGTGTAATGGAAAGGCTAACCAAAAGTACAGAGCAGGGCAAAACAGCGTTGTTTGTGGATAGTTTAGACTATATGGAGTGTGTGTACCAGCTGGCAGTCATCTGTACTGTACAAAGAACTATGCTGGGATCATGTTTGCCACACTTGAGAGTGCTCAGTACACAGATGACAGTGGGGAGTGAGGATGAGTATAGGAAAGACAGAAAAAAAGATGTAAGAGACAGACAGGAGGGTTGCAGGTCATTACCACACCAGCCTCGAGTGTATTTCTCATTGCCTTAGACTAGCGTACCATGGGAAGCGAAGCCACAAGCCAACAGAAATTATTTGCTAAAGTGTACTCATGAGACATTCGTTCTCGCCCAAAAACCTCCCTAGTCCTTCCACCATGGTCAGTAGACTCCTCAGGCCCTCGCCTTGAGCCTCAGGCTTACCTCCTCATTCCATGCCTCAGCAGGTCTGCCAGCAGACCTCGACCTGCCTTGACTCTGCTTGTTGAGCATACTTTTTTTTTTTCCTGCTTCAGAGTAGCAGTAAACGGCTCCAGCAGTTCCTTGATAAATCCAGAAGAGAGGAACTTGAGCAATGCTTCACTTCAGTTAAGGCATCCCAGAAAATGCTAACAATTTTGAGGTTACAGAATACTTAAATTACCTTTGTTCCTCATCTCAGTGTCAGAAGTCAGCTTCCTAAATGGGAACCTCAAATACAATTTTCTACTTGATGTGGGCAGAGCTAGTAATCAGGGCTCAGAGGCTCTTGCCTAGTTCAAGAAGCCAACCTCACCTACTAGTGTGATATTTCTTAAATTAGTCTATTTGAATCTGTAGACATCTTCACACAGGCACTAGTAAGAGCGCTCAGTGGATGAAAGTGCTTAGGGCCCCAATCTATGTTCTAGTCCCAGGACTCATAGTGGACGAAGAGAACCAACTCCCACAAGCAGTGAGAAGACAGCTTCCGTATGTGTGACGTGTGTGTGTGTGTGTGTGTGTGTGTGTGTGTGTGTGTGTCTGTGTGTCTGTGTGTGTCTGTGTGTGCGCGCGCACGCACAGTGGCACGTACGTCCTCACACTCACACAATTGAAAAATCATCTCCCGATGTTTACTTCTGTTTCCCCGACCCTCTCTGCTGAGTCCGGGGTCCATGACTTGTTTTCTTCCAAGGCCTCGTTCATGCTAGGTGCCTATTCTACCAGTTATCTGTATACCAGCCCAATATTGTTCATTTAGAAAAGCAAAAACCTGAAATCAATCTGAATGTCCACATAGAAGAGTGTGGTTAAATAAGTTAGGGACTCTCCTCAGTAGAGTATTGTGCAGCCATGGAAGTGATGATTGGAGCTGAACTTCAAGGCTAATTTGGGCTACTTAAGATTGTCTCAGTAACAAGCAAAAAAGTGGTTAGATGTGTTCCTCTTATAACTCCAAATGAACAGTTTTGATGGAAATAAATCCATGCAAGATTTTTGGTTTTTTTGAAGTAATATCTCGTTGTAGCCCACATTGTCCTAGAACTCACGATCCTTCTGCCTCATCCTCCTAAGTCCTGGGATGAGAGGCCTGCGCCACCAAGCCTGGCACAGTCTCAATGTCATGTACAGTAGTTACATGAACCAAAGCACTGGAAAAGAATATTTAAAAGTGAAGATAGTTATGTTACTGATATGAGCCAGTGGGAATGCCCTAGTGTATTCTTCCTCTCTGGTTTTATACAATAGTGTGTTATGTTTATTACTCCCAAAATCAGAGTGTGGGTGGAAATCTGGGCTGAAGAGATGCTTCCCTGTAGAATGATGTTTATGGTTGTTTCAAGAATGGGGAGAAATACAGGTCTTTCTCATTACAGAAGGCATACCAGCAGCTCCAGGAATTGACGAGGCTCAGATGGGGAAACGAGGGTACCTGACCCCGAGCAGTGCCCAAGAACACCTTTTCGCCATTTGGAAGAATGAAGGTACTGGAGAAATTGTCTGTCTGTCTGTGGATTTGATTTCCTGGATCATTTTATTAGCCCACCCTCTTACTACCTTAACTGAAGTTCTAATTAATGTAGCTCTCACCTGTAATTTCTCCATTGGTCTGAGGCAAACTTCAGGGCACATTGACTTAGAGCCATAAAGGAACAAGGTAGGTCACACCCACCACCAAGAACTTGGTGCAGATGAGCCCAGTCACTGCTGCACTGATGCATTCTGGAAGGCTTATTGTCACTCATCTATTTCAAATGTCCACTAAAACGGATGTTTTAGTTTGGGAGCACTTGGGAGGCAGAGGCTGGCAGATCTCTGTGTTCAAGGCATGGTCTGTATAGTGAGTTCCAAGAAAGCCAAAGCCACTTAGTGAGACCATCTTGAACCTCCCCTGCACCCCCCCCCCCAAAAAAAAAAAGATCTTGTAAACATTCTGTAGGGATTCCTCTTGTGAATCGAAGAGTGAACTTTTGTATGTTTAGGTTCCCTGCAAAAAGGGAAATCTTCCCTTTTCCGAATATATTAAGGTAGCCAGTGCAGAGAATTCAAAGTCCTCAGCCATCTTCCAAGATGGTGTCTGGGCACTGACTTTCCTGGTCTCTCACAGGAAGTGTTCTCGGCACTGATTGGTCTCTGCACAGGAAGCTCATAGATAACCATGGTATCACCAGGATTACAGGAGTGGAAAAGTACCGTGTTAGTGAAGTGCTTTCTGCGGCAGGCTTTACTCAGGCTTTGTTCATTTTCTCCAAGCAGTTTTAGGTCAGCTTACTTACGTCTCTGATCCAGTTTGCAGAAGAACCCTCTTTGCATACCTATAAAGAAAGGATGTTCATTATCTTTTGTTTTTTAAAAACAAAACTTTAAAAACCGAACAGTTTAAAAAAACTAAACTTATTTGACTTGATTTTTTTTTTGATTAATTTTGTTCAGAGTCCAAAATAGCAAACATTTTATTATGCATGTAAGATTCCACACCTAGGAGAGAGGGTGACTTAACCTTCCTGTTCTTTTATAGCTCATTTCCTTACTGAAGTACCGTTGGCCTCAGCATCTTCATCTTATCTTACTGCATACAAGCTGTCCTATGCCCAGGCTGGTTTTGTTTGTTTTTATAAGTATTTTCTTATTCTGCAGAGGATCCCATATCCTGTTTTGATTTTTTTTTTCTTAGTAACATTTTTATGTTTTTATACATAAATGGCTTAAATGGTCTTGTTGGTTACTTTATTTCAACACAGGATTCTTTCTGAATTCTCTTTTCTCGGGATTGGATGATCTTAGCATGGAGTCCAGTTTCAACCCCAGTATGTTCTTTCTAGACTTCATAGTGGTACCACCATCCAGGTAACTCCTTTTCACTTACTCTGCATGCAAAGGGTGGGCCGAGGAACTGAGCAGGGTCACGTAGGAGGGCCTGGAAGGGTTGGGCCACTGAAAAATCAAACAGCTGTCACACCAAGGTTGCAGGTAGTGGCCTGAGCATTCTCTGTCGTCTGGTTGTCCTAGACGTAGGTGGTTGTTTCTAGTGGATTGAGCTGTGCTTCTTTAGTAGGTTAAGAGGCTGAAGAACATTCATGAAGCCTGTATGTCACCCTGTAGGTACCGTCCCATCAATCGCCTGGGCGACCAGATGTTCACTAATGGCCAGACAGTAAACTTGCAAGCTGTCATGAAGGATGCAGTTTTGATCCGGAAACTTCTGGCATTGATGGCCCAAGAACAGAAACTGCCCTGTGAGATGACAAAACTCACCATAGACAAGGTCAGAGCTGCCTTGGAGCTGATATAATGTCTTGGTTAATGACACGTGTGGTAAGAACTACACACTTGGTTCTAACTCTGTGTGGACACAGATGTGGCTGCTGCAAGATGCTACCTGCTGTGGGCAGCACCCCTGGTCGGCAGTGTGACTGGTTGGGACAAATGCAGGCCTGATTATAGATAAATGTAGGTATGGTTTGGGTTCAGTATCCAATGATCATGCCAGTGGTTTTAGTCACTTTGATTTCTTGGACTCATCTCCACTATACAGTGTATGACATTGATGGTGAGGTTTCACACCTAGGCTGTTCTGTACCACCAGCTGCTTGTGGAGGTCTCAGTAGTCATCTTCCCTCCGGCTCTAAGGATGTGTGTGTAGGCTCAGAAAGGTCTCTAGCAATGGAGCCAGGAAGACGATGTAGAATGGGATTTTCTAGAGTAAGACCATCCCCACTGACAGTTACCTAGCCCTTTCCAGGTCTTACATCAACTCTGTAAATTAAAGCTAAGTTGGGTACTTGCCAAAGTCACTCCATTCCTGAACTGTGGTCAGGATGTAAATAGAAATGGCTGTCTCTAGTTTTGGAAGACAGACCTCTCATATTCCATGTCAGTTGCTCAGACAGTCCTGCTATCAGCCAGGGTTGTCCCAGGATGACACCATTGTCTCCTGGGCACAAGATGATTTCTTGACCCTTTGTCTGGTTCTGCTGAACTTTACTGATGAGTCAGTGTGGATGTGCTTTTAATAGATCCTCAGCATAAGAAAGAGTTGCCATCTGCAGGTCCTGGTCCAGTATGGAAGTCTGAAGACCATAGGATAATCAAATCCAATGAGTAGGAATGAGAATTTTATTTTAGTGACCCTTAAGAGTAGAGACTAGCTTTTGTCTGTAGTAACAGGGCTCTATCTCTAGAAAGAAAAAAAAAAAAAAAACAATAGTGTCTTGATCTCTTGGCTAATTTCCCTTTAGTTAATCAGACATATTCTTGTTTTTTTCCTATTTGTGTTCATCATTGTATTCCCATGGCACTGATCTCTCAGGAGCTGTCCCCTAGGGACTAGGGACATACTAGAAGCCAGGGGACAAGGTCTTGTTCATTTCAACAGCAATCATGCGACTATAAGCAGTGAGTTTGACTAGACAGGCCTCTGCTGTCTTGCAGTTGGTAAAAAGGACTGTAATGTTGTCTGCAGAACTATATGTACCCTCCGAGATGATTCCTTTATTCCCTGGTTATGGGGACAAACCCAGATTATCACTGTGACATTGTCATCTTCATCTGCCTTCACACAGTTTGTAGCCAGATGGGGCCAGTAGGTGGTGCTCTAAGGACCTCTGTGTTTCTCTTCCCTGGGTAGGTTAGAAGAGACAGGATTAGGGATAGAAATATTTTTACATGATTAGATAAATATTTAAGCTTGAGGATGAGCCAGTAACTTAATCTAACCCACTTGGGGACTCACATTATAATTGATGACATACAGTATTATATGGCAAACATTTTTCTTCTTAAGAAATTATTCTACCCGCATTAAAATAATAGTAATATTATTTGGTTATTATTATTATTACTATTACTACTACTATTATTTGGAGACAGGGTCTCATGTAGCCCATGCTGGCCTTTAAGTTACCATATAGCCAGGGCTGCCCTTAAACTTCTGACCCCCTACTGCCACCTTCCAAATGCTGGGCTTACTGTGTGTCCCATCGCTGCCAGTTTCTGTGCTGCTGGAGATGGAGCCAGCAAGCTAGGCAAGCCCTCCACTGTACTTTTATACGAATTCACTAATGTTTTCCTAACCCTGTTTTTAAAGTAGCAGTTCCACGTGAAACTGTTGTCTGGTGGAACCCTCTGCAGTAGAGTGCCCACGGGCTTCTAAGACTCCCTTAGTTTGGGTGGACTAGGCATTAAGAAGCTTAAGATAGGAACCTGCTTACTTTATATTTTAAATCTTAATATAGTTTTGATTTTGAGACCAGATTTTGCTCTCCTACCTCTACTTCTCAAGTGGCTGATGATTACAGGTATATGCAATCCTGCTGTGCTGATGAAGTTTGAGTTCATTTTATAACTAAAAGAGACAAGCTGATACATTCATAGTGGGGCTGGAGCTGATGTGTACTACTGATACACACTAACAAGTTTAGTACATCATCTGTCAGCTCCCAGGGCTTTTATTTTTTTTTAATATAAAGATTTATTTAATTTATATGAGTATGGTGTAGCTGTCTCCAGACACACCAGAAGAGGGCTTTGGATCTCATTACAGATGGTTGTGAGCCACCATGTGGTTGCTGGGAATTAAACTCAGGACCTCTGGAAGAGCATTCAGTACTGTTAACCTCTGAACCATCTCTCCAGCACCCTCCCACCCACCCCCCTTTTTTTTTCCTCATTAAGGGCTAGGTTGAGTAACCAAGTGGTTTTTCATTCACTCCTATTTTCTTGCTTTTATCTTCCCAGGAAAATGACTCCTCAGTGGCTATTGACCGATCCTTCCTAAGTTTGCTTCCAGGCCAGTCTCTCACAGATAAACTTTACAACATTTGGATTCGTCTTCAGAGCCATGTCAATATTGTGTTTGACAGTGACATGGACAAATTGATGTTGGAAAAGTACCCTGGCATAAGACAGGTGAGCAGTGAATTGGATTCTGACCACATGTTGGTGAGGGTCAGTAATGAGCAGCTAACGACTGGCCTGTACCCCCAGCTCGCGTCTGCATGTGTAAAATAAGTGCACATTATACTCACCGTTTCACAAGCAAGAAAACAATAGACAGAATTGAATTATTTAATATTCTGGCACTTTTTTGCTCTCTATAGATTCTAGAGAAGAAGGAAGGCCTGTTCCGGAAGCACATGATGGGAAAGCGAGTTGACTACGCAGCCCGCTCTGTCATCTGCCCAGATATGTACATCAACACCAATGAGATTGGAATCCCCTTGGTATGTGTTTGTGGACAGGCCTCATTTTGCTTCTGGTGGCTGGGAGATAGGTATGCCATAGAGGCCTGGGGACAGAGTTGATGGTAGATCAACATGGCTCTAGTGGGGACAGCTTCTGCTGCTTCACATGTGGAAGAAACTTGAGGTACAAAATGGTATTGCCATCCTAGAAGACTTTTGCCCCAAAGCACCAGGGAATTCCTGTCAAGTCATTCCACATCCTGTTTCTATCTCTTATTCTTGCCAACCTTAACCTAGTCTTTAAACCTCTCTTGTCCATCTGAGTCAGTGACAGGAAAAGAAGAGGGCAGGGATTACAGTCCCACTTGAGTGTCTGGCAGTGGTGAGGGGAGGGAGCCCTCAGAAGGGCAGCGAGTGTGTATCATCTGTCTCCCGGTCCCAGGGGTGAGTGGCTCCCCTGGTCACCCATTAGCGCTCCTTGGCGAGCCAGCTTCCTTTTCTCACTTCCCCACCAGTTAAGGCCTTGGTGCTCATTAGCAGCTCTCTCTAGCCGACTTCCTCCTTAATGGGCCTTGAGGTCAATAAAGCGAGGATGGTTTAATTCCCTCTGTGCAGAGTTTCATTTCCTTATACGCCACCCTGCCTCTCTTGGGGCAGCTGGTAATAAGCAGAGCTAAAGTGTTCTGAGTCTTGGGCACAGTTTGGCTTCCTGGGCCTGATGTGTCAAGAACAGGCAGAAAGCACAGTTCCTGTGTTCATTGCCTCCCAGGAACCAGAGGTCTTTGCATCCAAGAGCTGAACTATATGCCAAGGAAAGCCAGTCATAATATTCTTAAGTTTGAATCTCTGGGAGGAAAGGCCTGGTAGGCAGAAGGTAGAAGCCATCCCGACTCTGACCTCAGTGCCTGGAGTGTCCCCAGCTTTGGCGGAGACTGTTAGCGAGGTCTTGCCTTGTACCTCCATAGCATTCTGATCTTTTCTTTTTAAGATCTGGGTTTATTTGCTAATGGCTTGTATCCTGAGGAGAGACTCTAATGCTCTCCACCTTATTGACCCCCACCTTAACACCTTAATCCATGTAGGCCTGAGCCATGTAGGCCTGAGGTTAATACAGGGTGACCAGGAAAAACAGAGTGGTAGCACTGCTCCCTTCCCCCACAGTGCACCAGAGGGGTTAGGGAACAAGAAGGTGAGATAAAATGAGACTGAGCTAACCTGGCAGGGAGCCACACACCGAAGCACTGCCTCCTAAAGCTGTGGGCTGAGTGATGGGCAAGCAGTAAACAAGCCCATTTGCTCCAAGTGAAGGAGGCGAGGAGACAGGAGCCTGGCAGGGCTCTACACTGCTCCCACATACAGACCTAGAACTTTAACATCCTGGTCTCTGGACACTCTCTCTCTCTCTCTCTCTCTCTCTCTCTCTCTCTCTCTCTCTCTCTNTNTGTGTGTGTGTGTGTGTGTGTGTGTGTGTGTGTGTGTGTGTGTGTTGAAGTAGCAAGTAAGTAAACATCGGTGATTCAGAAACTAACTTCACTGTAGAGAACGCACTTGTTTTAGAGCAAGTTTCAGACCTAGTGTTGACCAAAGAACACTTCATGTTCTCGGGGATCAGAATTACAAATCCATTTCCTCTCAGGTGCCACTCTCTGATGCCATGCCTGGGCTCAGTGGATGTAGCTGGGCAGTTAGTGATGGGATGGGGAGGGGTGTGGTCGCTTTCAAGCAAGTGCCCCATACTACCCCTTTGGCAACACTGACTTTATTGGCAGACAGGAAAGGGTGAAGTTTTGGTGGGTGTACATTTAAGAAAACTAATCTGTAAATTGCCCTGTCTGTTCCCTTAAGAGAGCAAGCCTAGCAAAACAGTTCAGCAAAGGAGACATGTTGCTCTGCCTGTAGAAAGGCCCTGGCTAAGCAAGACAGTTTGGGAAGAAATCAGGCAGCTCATTTTGTTAGCTTTTGTATTCCTGTAACCTTTGTCTGCCCATTCTGAATTTTTAACATGCCATCCTTGTTTCTAGGTATTTGCCACAAAACTGACTTACCCTCAGCCAGTTACCCCCTGGAACGTGCAGGAACTGAGACAGGCAGTCATCAATGGACCCAATGTGCACCCAGGAGCCTCTATGGTCATCAACGAGGATGGCAGTCGCACAGCCCTGAGTGCAGTGGATGCTGCGCAGCGGGAAGCTGTGGCCAAACAGCTCCTGACACCAGCCACAGGGGCTCCTAAGCCTCAGGGAACAAAAGTTGTAAGTAAAAACATGGGGTTTGTTCATGACTTCCTAGACCCTGTCTGGTTCCGACATGCTGCCTCTGAGCAGGGCTAATCAGAGGACGGCGCTCAGATCAGTAGCAGCTTCACTGGAACTAAGGAGAGGGAAGCTGATCAGGGTCCTCACCCCTCGTACTGAATTAGCATAGCATCTCCGGGATTGGCTAACTGTAATATTGTAATATTTGACAAACGTTCCCACCTGCCTGTGCTGATTTGCTTTGGTGACAGGGACACCATTCAGACCATTTGAGGCACCAATTTTGTTCTTTGTTAGGTTAGTACATTGCCGGGGTTTTTGCTAGGAGCTATCTGAGGGATTCAAGAAGCAGCAAGGTATGTTTTGCTTACCAGGCAAATAAACGTAAGATAGTCTTTCTGTTCACTCAAGTCAACGAGTTGCAATAAGGAGGAAAGTTTGACGAGGAAATGCAATGAGGGGTCAGTAGTACTGAGTGCTACTTGGTAGTAACAAGTACTGAGTGATTCCGTGTGCTCGGGCTCTGCCAGGACACGACCCCAGTAGGGATTGCCATGAAAGAATGTGATCTGTGAGCCCAGAAGTGAGTCTTCAAGGGCCGCAGGGGAGTTATGGATTAAGTAGAGTCAGGTTGCAGAAGGGGCACCAGGGACATGTGGCCGTAGAGATGGGTCAGAAGAGATGAATATGATGTCATGGAGAGGAGAGGGTGTTAAGGGAAGACACAGGTTTTAGCACCCATCTCCTGTAAAAACAACAGGTGTGAGGTGTAGATAGAGGGAGGGGTCATAGGATTAAGAACAAGCTATGAGAATATTAATTTCCTAAAGAGTACAATGAGAGAAGATGAGGTCCTCTTGGAGTACAAAGTGTGGGAGCAGTTGGGAAGTTAGGGGGTGAGGGGCTCCCTTGCTGGTTTTGTGTCTTGTTTCTTGTCTGTAGTTAATGGTGTTCTTTAGTCCTGAGAAGGAGGCAGATTTCAGAGCCTTTACACTGAGGAAATAGGCAGTAAGCAGGTAGGGCATTGAAGAGTATATCAGAAATGGTCCGCCGCTCTTGGGGTATAAAGGTAAGTCAGAGCTGTATCAGGATGCTTCCTCACATGGCCTGATGACTTCTGTGGATTCAGGTGGGGACAAGCAAAGGGTGGTGGGACAGGAGCTCCACTGAGGGAGCACGCCCAGCTGCATTGTGCTAGGCACTTCCCATGAAGCCAGTGAGAGAGTTCCTGAGGAGCAGTGAGGATGAGTGAGCGAGGCTCAGTTCATCTTCCAACTTGGGCTCCAATCCTTAGCAAGCTCAGAAGGCCACCGGTCCACCTCTCACCGCAGCTGGTCAGCTGGCTCCATCTCCTCTCGGGTTTGCAGATGCTGTTTCTCTGTCCTCCCTGTGAATCTGGAGCTAAATCCTGCTGGTCCTTCAAGTCTCAGGCCAGCCCTCTTTTCCCTAGGGTCAGAGTAACTATTTCAGCCTTAATTGGTCTTGCAGCTCTTACCATATAGTGTGAAAGCAAGTGTAGACAAATGGATGTGCATCCAAAAATATTTACCACTCCTGAAAAGCCTGTGTTCCCAGCACACGTAGCGTGCCCTCCCTCATCCTACCCCTGCTTCTTGCTCTCAGCACATAGTATCATCCCTGTGTATGCACCCATCGCTCTGAGTTCCCATTCCATGCAAAGACAGAAAGCACAAGTGGTCCTTCCATCAGGTCCTAGGACTCAGGATGTCACATTGTCAATAATGTATGTACATAGAGGATGCTTTGACATAGGCACGCATGCACTTCTAATTGATTATTTTTGAATAGAAGGGCTGGGAGAGGTGAACGGGAAGGAAACTAAAGATGAACTTACAGGTTAGGTCAGGGTTGGCAGAAAGGTTATTTTCTTTGTGATGGGGGTAACCACTGCCCTTCCCCCTGAGCCTCAACCAAAAGGAAGTGATCAGGATAGCCTAAGTTTGTCCTCTGCCTGGCTCCTGAGCAGCCTCTGGCCCCATGCCTGCCCCTGCAAACTCTAACCGGGGCACCGGGGCACACTAATTTTCACCACAGTATTTATTTAGTGACAAGAGAAAGGAAAGGCCTTGGGTTTGGGTTGGCAAGGGGAGTTCCCTGCACTCCCAGATTTCTGTTTGGATTGGCAAGTGCCTGGCAGACTGGTCTACGTCTCTTCCCAGCTGCAGTGAATTTGCTTACAATGGATGCTCTAGACTCAGATTCTAGACCCAGCCTGGGCTTTTGGGACTGGGCCACAGATCTGGGCAACTTTTCCCTTGAGACTCTGAGGAAAGAAAACCTCAGGCTGTGTGACGCACAGCACAGCCAGTGCTCTGGGCAGATGCTCCGAGGACTCCTCAGAGTTCAGGTCTCCTTGGAAACATGCAGAACTTGCCTGTGGGGGCAGGAAGGTTGGAATTCCTCAGGAAGCCAAAATACAGACTGTGCTCATCTTAGGGCTGCTACCCTGCTCCAGCTGAGGGAACTTTGAGGAGAACTGACAAGGACTGTGGGGGAAGGGGGACATGTCTTCACAGCCCAGCTTACCCTGGCCAGCTTCCCAGTGTGCCCTCACAGGTGGGCCACAGAAGGCTGCAAGACCTGTTTCCTCCTGCTTCTGTTTTGTTTTGTTTTGTTTTGTTTTCGAGACAGGGTTTCTCTGTATAGCCCTGGCTGTCCTGGAACTCACTTTGTAGACCAGGCTGGCCTCGAACTCAGAAATTCGCCTGCCTCTACCTCCCGATTGCTGGGATTAAAGGCGTGTGCCACCACGCCCGGCTCCTCCTGCTTCTTAACTCTGTGACACAGGGGACCTAGTGGGAAGAGGTGATTACCAATGGTCCTCTGGGCCCCTTACCTTTATGCAGTTTTTGTTGGTTTTTTGTTTGTTTGTTTGATTGTTTTAATATGTGCTTGTGTGTAACATCAGCTTTGAGGAAAAGGTGTTCTGTCAAAGGAGCTGACAGGCTGGGTTTGAAAGGGGAAAGTGAGATCAGTGTTTGTCTTAAAAGGGAAAATCTCTTGTGCTTTTTTATTCTTTAAATTTTGTTTCTTCTGGTTTTCTCCTGTCAATGAGCATACGACTTACGCAGTTTTTTGTTTTGTTTTGCTTTGCTTTCTTACTGCATTTCTTTATTTGGGAGGAAGTCAGGGATCCACAGGCCAAGGCATGTGTGTGGAATCCAGAAGACACTTGTCTCCTCCTTCCATCATGTGGTTCTGTCCTTCTGTCACGTGGGTCCCAGGGATCGAAGTCAGGCGTCAAGCTTGGTAGAAAGTGCCTTTACCCACCGAGTCATCTCTGGCAGGCAGAGGCAGGAGGATCATAAGTTTGAGACCAACTTTGACAATACAACAAGACACTTTTTACAGAAATGTTTATGCAGAAGTAATATGTGTTTTACTCTGAGCAGTACTAAGATCTGGGGTGGTTAAGATGTTACTCAGTGCCTCAACATCTTTCCTTAAGTCCACACCCCAGAGGCCTAGCAGTGAGGACCCACACGCCTTGTCCTTTGTGCAGCTGCCTCAGACGTAGTTGATTTCCAGTCATTGCATCCTGCCTCCTTACTGGGATTTTGATTTTGTTGATTCTTTTAGCATCACACTCAGACTGGCATTGATCTAATCTCACCTCCGTAATCACTGTAGCATTCTGTAGTGCGTATACACTGGACTTTTACTGCCGTTTCTGTGGGACGGTTAGAATAATTCTACTCTTTTGCCATTGTAAGCTGGGCTGCATAAACATACATTCTTTTTGCTTACCTTGGCTTTTTGCTTACATCTTTTTTTTCCTTCTGAACGGCTAAGAGGAAATGTTTTAAATGTCATGGGGGTGGGTATTTTCAGATGGTTTCCCCCAAGATTATGGCAGTCTTTAGTTTTTATACTCGTTTTGAATTTTTGAAGTACGGTATGTTTTCAAGGATCACTAAACTGAGATTCAACTTCCAGTCCTAGCTGTTCTGGGAGAAGCTGGACCAGTTATAAGCTGTGGAATTCGTGTGTGACCTGGTGGGGGTTGAGAAGCCTGCCAAGTTCTTTCAAATCCGTGGAAGCATGCAGTCTTGGAATCGTATCTGTTTCTTTGTTAACTCTGAGAGGGGAGCCCAGAGCTCTGGAAGGCTGCGTATTCTGAGGGTAGTGCTTACTTACCACACAGGCACCTGTGGTTGGCCATGTCTGCTCCTTACACCTCTGCGCCTGGGATCGGAGCTGTGAAAGGCCAAGATCAGAGGGCTGGCGAGTATTTCTCAGAATTTCTAGAGCTTTTTTTTTTCTAGATTATTTGGTTAACTAGAACATGAGGCATACAGAGCTCACCCAAGTAAAGTGTGGTAAGCCCTTGGAGGAATCACTGATCCCTCAAAGTCCCCACGGGTACTCACCTGCCCTTCATCGTGTCTCAGGTGTGCCGGCATGTGAAGAATGGGGACATCCTCCTCCTGAACCGACAGCCCACCTTGCACAGACCCTCCATCCAGGCCCACCGTGCCCACATTCTGCCTGAAGAAAAAGTTCTACGCCTTCACTATGCCAACTGCAAGGCCTACAATGCTGACTTTGATGGAGATGAGATGAACGCCCACTTCCCCCAGAGCGAGCTGGGCCGAGCTGAAGCCTATGTCCTGGCCTGCACTGATCAACAGTATCTTGTCCCCAAGGTAAGTCCGACCCTGGAGACCGTGCCTTAGTCATCCCCAGCATGACTTGGCGTGCCGAGCTGGGCCTGGCTGGTGGGCACTCTAGGACAAGAGTGTGTGGAACAGGAGGTGCTAGGCTTTTCAGCTCTTAGTGTCTAAAATCAGAGAAACATTTTTGTCTTGTTGTGACTTTAAACGGTAGAAGAAAACCTGGGGCATCCATCCTAGAGAGCCAGATTCAGTAGTTGAATAATAGCGTTTAGTTCCAAACTTGCTGCATTCTCTAACTTGCTGATCTGGCAAGCTTTAGCATGTACAATATGAAGACCCACAGAAGACTGATCCTGTAGCTATGAGGATCCTAAATCTGGGAGTTTTTTTTCATTTGGTTGGTTAGTTTTATTTAGTTATTATTGTTACACACACTCGCGTGTGCACAGACAGACACACAGACACATCACTTGGGGCTGGGTTCTCATCATTTTGACCAGTTGTGGTTTTCTTTGATGAGGGGTGAAAGGGTATTTAGGATAAGTATTTAGAATACCGTTAAGAATTAGCTGATTTACATGACTCATCAGCAGTGGTTTTTTCCTGTGGCCGCAGTACTTCCGGGTAGTTAGCTGGGTGTCTAGTACCAGACGTGATCTCCCTTCTCTTGAGTGGGCTGTGAGTTACTGCCAGGACACGAGTGCCACTATTGCACCTCACAGATACCTTGCTGTGCGGGTCACTGTGGTCCGTCATAGGCATCAAAGCTGAGTAGCCTGTTGGTTGCTTCCCTCCCTGGCAGTTTGCAGAACTCCTTCTGTGAACTCTGGTCCTCAGGGAGGAGGCTTTTGGGTCAGATCCTCTAGGCCCTATGGCTGAAGTGCAGGATGTCTTGGCAATAGGGACTTTAATTCAGCCTTTGGGAGGCAGTCAGGGACAGCATCTGTGGTTTATATTTGAGGGATGGTCTCTTGGCCTCCATGACAAACAACTCAAAAGGGAGTTAGGTTTTCATGCCTGCTTTTTGCTAAATAAGCTATGGCATGGGGGGGGGGGAGCATTGTCAGCCCAAGCAGGGTAACTTCATTTAAGTTATATGTGTGTGTGTGTGTGTGTGTGTGTGTGTGTGTGTGTGTGCATACATATAGGCTTAAATGTATCATGTAATTTTAGATAAATAAAAAATAGTGTGATTCCTTATGGCTTTTTCGGGTATCCTGTCTCTCTTTCCTGCTCTATTGGTCTCACTTCCCCATCTCCATGCCTGAATTTTAAGAGGCAACTTAATCCCAGGGGTCCAGACAAGATCCCCCTGCAGTTCACAAAGTTGTCTCTTTGAATCCCTCTGTTTCTTTCCAAGGTTGTTCCTCGGGCAACCTCATGTAGTCAGAGCCGTAAGTGACATACGGGAAGGATATACGTCCTGCTCTTTCCCTTGGCCAGCTGACATGTTTACTTATATTTCAGGAGTCTGAGTTAGTGGGTGCTTATGGGAGGAACAGGGCAAAGAAAGCCAGACTGAGGAGAAAAGGCTGAGTGTAATCTTTCTTACCTGCTCAAAGGGCTGGGCCCTCCTCAGACTGGACAGTTTCTTGGCCGTGATTTATAGCACTCATTTGGAACGTGGTGGGATCTGAAGAGACTAGAAATAGTGATGGAAACCACAGGTACCATTTCCCACGTGTGTCTTCCATGTCAGGCGCTGCAGAGCGCTTTGGCGGCTTCTCATTTCACCCTGCTCACAGACCTCAGAGGTAAGTACTGCCAATGTCTGCACTTCACACTCAAGAAGTGAAACTTGCCTAAGGTCACTGAAGTAGGGGGAAGGAAGAGCAGCTGCCAGGTCCTTGTGGTGTTGCCTGTGCTATAGAGAGGGACAGCATGGTCCCAGGGCGTGCTAGAAGCCACCCAGCAATGCCCAGCACAATCTGTCCCTTAGATCTTCTCTCCCACCCACTCTGGTGTGTCACTGTGGCTTTACCTGGTGCCAGTTTGTACTTAACTTCTCCTTTTCTGCCCACATTAGTAGGCCATTGGTTACCAGAAAGACTAAATATAGAAGGAGTTCTGAGCCCAGTAGACCATTTGGAAATTAGAAAACATAATTTGCTAATGTGAAAATCGGTTCTTTACCTTTTCATGTAATAACAAAGTGAAAATAGTAATAATAACACCAGTAGTAGCTGTGGTAGTGATCTGAAGCCATCATATACTGACCAGACCCTGGGCCTCAAGCACCCCCCCCCAGCGGTTTGCAAACATTTTCATACATAGTCTTTACAGTGGCCTTAGAAATAGGTGCCATTTACAGGCAAGAAACACCAAGAAAGTAAATTGTCAGCCAGTGATGAGGCCAAGACTCAAACTTCTGAGTCCTTAGCCACACTTGATGGTAGGGCTAGACCTGGGCCTAGGCGGGGCTTGTGGCAGAACATGACACCATGTCAAAAGTTAAGATTCTGGTCAATTTTATTTAATCTTAAGTGCCAAAAGGCAAATCCTTCTTTTACTGATGATTGTCAAATCCAGCATCTTTGGTACAGTGTACTAAGCTGTCAAATCCAGCATCTTTGGTACAGTGTACTAAGCTGTCAAATCCAGCATCTTTGGTA